>NC_081236.1:8913471-8928471 GCF_902713425.1 Acipenser ruthenus | reverse complement strand
AAAGAGGGGAGTGATAGAGAATGAGAGGAATGAGAGAGAAAGAGGGGAACGAGAGAGAAAGAGGGGAGTGATAGAGAATTAGAGGAATGGAGAGAGAAAGAGAGGAGTGATAGAGAAAGAAGGGAATGAGAGAGAAAGAGGGGAGTGATAGAGAAAGAGGGGAATGATCGAGAAAGAGGGGAACGATCGAGAAAGAGGGGAACGAGAGAGAAAGAGGGGAACGAGAGAGAAAGAGGGGAACGAGAGAGAAAGAGGGGAGTGATAGAGAATGAGAGGAATGAGAGAGAAAGAGGGGAACGAGAGAGAAAGAGGGTGATGATCGAGAAAGAGGGGAACGAGAGAGAAAGAGGGGAGTGATAGAGAAAGAGAAGAACGAGAGAGAAAGAGGGGAACGAGAGAGAAAGAGGGGAACGAGAGAGAAAGAGGGGAGTGATAGAGAAAGAGGGGAACGAGAGAGAAAGAGGGGAGTGATAGAGAAAGAGGGGAACGAGAGAGAAAGAGGGGAACGAGAGAGAAAGAGGGGAACGAGAGAGAAAGAGGGGAGTGATAGAGAAAGAGGGGAACGAGAGAGAAAGAGGGGAACGAGAGAGAAAGAGGGGAACGAGAGAGAAAGAGGGGAACGAGAGAGAAAGAGGGGAGTGATAGAGAATGAGAGGAATGAGAGAGAAAGTGGGGAATGAGAGAGAAAGAGGGGAACGAGAGAGAAAGAGGGGAGTGATAGAGAACTAGAGGAATGGAGAGAGAAAGAGAGGAATGAGAGAGAAAGAGGGGAGTGATAGAGAAAGAGAGGAACGAGAGAGAAAGAGGGGAACGAGAGAGAAAGAGGGGAACGAGAGAGAAAGAGGGGAACGAGAGAGAAAGAGGGGAGTGATAGAGAATTAGAGGAATGGAGAGAAAGAGGGGAACAAGAGAGAAAGAGGGGAACGAGAGAGAAAGAGGGGAGTGATAGAGAATGAGAGGAATGAGAGAGAAAGTGGGGAATGAGAGAGAAAGAGGGGAACGAGAGAGAAAGAGGGGAGTGATCGAGAATTAGAGGAATGGAGAGAGAAAGAGAGGAACGAGAGAGAAAGAGAAGAGTGATCGAGAAAGAGGGGAACGAGAGAGAAAGAGGGGAACGAGAGAGAAAGAGGAGAGTGATAGAGAAAGAGAGGAACGAGAGAGAAAGGAACGAGAGAGAAAGAGGGGAACCAGAGAGAAAGAGGGGAGTGATAGAGAAAGAGAGGAACGAGAGAGAAAGAGAGGAACAAGAGAGAAAGAGGGGAATGAGAGAGAAAGAGGGGAGTGATAGAGAATTAGAGGAATGGAGAGAAAGAGGGGAACGAGAGAGAAAGAGGGGAACGAGAGAGAAAGTGGGGAATGATAGAGAAAGAGGGGAACGAGAGAGAAAGAGAGGAACGAGAGAGAAAAAACGGAGTGAAAGAGAAAGAGAGGAACGAGAGAGAAAGAGGGGAGTGATAGAGAAAGAGAGGAACGAGAGGGAAAGTGGGGAACGAGAGAGAAAGTGGGGAGTGATAGAGAAAGAGAGGAACGAGAGAGAAAGAGAGGAACGAGAGAGAAAGAGGGGAACGAGAGAGGAAAGGGGTGAACGAGAGAGAAAGTGGGGAATGAGAGAGAAAGAGGCGAATGAGAGAGAAAGAGAGGAACGAGTGAGAAAGAGGGGAACGAGAGAGAAAGAGGGGAACGAGAGAGAAAGAGGGGAGTGATAGAGAATGAGAGGAATGAGAGAGAAAGAGAGGAACGAGAGAGAAAGAGGGGAATGATCGAGAAAGAGGGGAACGAGAGAGAAAAAGGGGAGTGATAGAGAAAGAGAGGAATGAGAGAGAAAGAGGGGAATGAGAGAGAAAGAGAGGAACGAGAGAGAAAGAGGGGAGTGATAGAGAAAGAGGGGAACAAGAGAGAAAGAGGGGAGTGATAGAGAAAGAGGGGAACAAGAGAGAAAGAGGGGAACGAGAGAGAAAGAGGGGAACGAGAGAGAGGGGAGTCATAGAAAAAGAGAGGAATGAGAGAGAAAGAGGGGAATGAGAGAGAAAGAGAGGAATGAGAGAGGAAAGAGGTGAACGAGAGAGAAAGTGGGGAACGAGAGAGGAAAGGGGTGAACGAGAGAGAAAGTGGGGAATGAGAGAGAAAGAGGGGAGTGATAGAGAAAGAGAGGAACGAGAGAGAAAGAGGGGAGTGATAGAGAAAGAGAGGAACGAGAGAGAAAGAGAGGAAAGAGAGAAAAAGAGGGGAGTGATAGACAAAAAGAGGAATGAGAGAGAAAGTGGGGAACGAGAGAGGAAAGGGGTGAACGAGAGAGAAAGTGGGGAATGATAGAGAAAGAGGGGAACGAGAGAGAAAGAGAGGAACGAGAGAGAAAGAGGGGAGTGATAGAGAAAGAGGAATGAGAGAGAAAGAGGGGAACGAGATAGGAAAGGGGTGAACGAGAGAGAAAGTGGGGAATGATGGAGAAAGAGAGGAATGAGAGAGAAAGAGGGGAACGAGAGAGAAAGAGAGGAACGAGAGAGAAAGAGGGGAACGAGAGAGAAAGAGGGGGGTGATAGAGAAAGAGGGGAACGAGAGAGAAAGAGGAACGAGATAGAAAGAGGGGAGTGATAGAGAAAGAGAGGAACGAGAGAGAAAGAGAGGAACGAGAGAGAAAGAGGGGAGTGATAGAGAAAGAGAGGAATGAGAGAGAAAGTGGGGAACGAGAGAGGAAAGGGGTGAACGAGAGAGAAAGAGGGGAACGAGAGAGAAAGAGAGGAACGAGAGGGAAAGAGAGGAACGAGAGAGAAAGAGGGGAACAAAAGAGAAAGAGAGGGGAACAAGAGAAAGATGGGAGTGACAGAGAAAGAGAGGAATGAGAGGAACGAGAGAGAGAGAGGAACGAGTGAGAAAGAGGGGAACAAGAGAAAGAGGGGAGTGATAGAGAAAGAGGGGAACGAGAGAGAAAGAGGGAAGTGATAGAGAAAGAGAGGAACGAGAGAGAAAGTTGGGAATGAGAGAGAAAGAGAGGAACAAAAGAGAAAGAGGGGAAAGAGAGAGAAAGAGGGGAACGAGAGAGAAAGAGGGGAACGAGAGAGAAAGAGAGGAACAAAAGAGAAAGAGGGGAAAGAGAGAGAAAGAGGGGAACGAGAGAGAAAGAGAGGAACGAGAGAGAAAGAGAGGAACAAAAGAGAAAGATGGGAAAGAGAGAGAAAGAGGGGAACGAGAGAGAAAGAGAGGAACAAAAGAGAAAGAGGGGAAAGAGAGAGAAAGAGGGGAACGAGAGAGAAAGAGGGGAACGAGAGAGAAAGAGGGGAGTGATCGAGAAAGAGGGGAACGAGAGAGAAAGAGGGGAGTGATAGAGAAAGAGAGGAACGAGAAAGAAAGAGAGGAACGAGAGAGAAAGAGAGGAACGAGAGAGAAAGAGGGGAACGAGAGAGAAAGTGGGGAATGATAGAGAAAGAGAGGAACGAGAGAGAAAGAGTTGAACGAGAGAGAAAGAGAGGAACGAGAGAGAAAGAGAGGAATGAGAGAGAAAGAGGGGAATGAGAGAGAAAGAGGGGAACAAGAGAGAAAGAGGGGAGTGATAGAGAAAGAGAGGAACGAGAAAGAAAGAGGGGAACGAGAGAGAAAGAGAGGAACGAGAGAGAAAGAGAGGAGTGATAGAGAAAGAGAGGAACGAGAGAGAAAGAGAGGAGTGATCGAGAAAGAGGGGAACGAGACAGAAAGTGGGGAACGAGAGAGAAAGAGAGGAACGAGAGAGAAAGAGGGGAACGAGAGAGAATGAGAGGAATGAGAGAGAAAGAGAGGAATGATAGAGAAAGAGAGGAACGAGAAAGAGAGGAACGACAGTGAAAGAGGAGAGTGATAGAGAAAGAGAGGAATGAGAGAGAAAGAGGGGAGCGAGAGAGAAAGAGGGGAGCGAGAGAGAAAGAGAGGAACGAGAGAGAAAGAGGGGAACGAGAGAGAAAGAGGGGAGTGATCGAGAAAGAGGGGAACGATCGAGAAAGAGGGGAGTGATAGAGAATGAGAGGAATGAGAGAGAAAGAGAGGAATGATAGAGAAAGAGAGGAATGAGAAAGGGGAGTGATAGAGAAAGAGAGGAATGAGAGAGAAAGAGGGGAACGATAGAGAAAGAGAGGAACGAGAGAGAAAGAGGGGAACAATAGAGAAAGAGGGGAGTGATAGAGAAAGAGGAGAACGAGAGAGAAAGAGGGGAACGAGAGAGAAAGAGGTGAACGAGAGAGAAAGAGATGAACAAGAGAGAAAGAGGGGAGTGATAGAGAAAGAGGAGAACGAGAGAGAAAGAGAGAGAAAGAGGAGGGTGATAGAGAAAGAGAGGAATGAGAGAGAAAGAGGGGAACGAGAGAGAAAGAGAGGAACGAGAGAGAAAGAGGAGGGTGATAGAGAAAGAGAGAAACGAGAGAGAAAGAGGGGAACGAGAAAGAGGGAAACGAGAGAGAAAGAGGGGAGTGATAGAGAAAGAGAGTAACGAGAGAGAAAGAGGGGAACGAGAGAGAAAGAGGGGAGTGATAGAGAAAGAGGAGAACGAGAGAGAAAGAGGGGAACGAGAGAGAAAGAGGGGAGTGATAGAGAATGAGAGGAATGAGAGAGAAAGATTGGAACGAGAGAGAAAGAGTTGAACGAGAGAGAAAGAGAGGAACAAGAGAGAAAGAGGAGGGTGATAGAGAAAGAGAGGAACGAGAGAGAAAGAGGGGAACGAGAAAGAGGGAAACGAGAGAGAAAGAGGGGAGTGATAGAGAAAGAGAGTAACGAGAGAGAAAGAGGGGAACGAGAGAGAAAGAGGGGAACGATCGAGAAAGAGGGGAACGAGAGAGAAAGAGGGGAATGATCGAGAAAGAGGGGAACGAGAGATAAAGAAGGGAACGAGAGAGAAAGAGGGGAGTGATAGAGAATGGGAGGAATGAGAGAGAAAGAGAGGAACGAGAGAGAAAGAGGGGAGTGATAGAGAAAGAGGGGAACGAGAGAGAAAGAGGGGAATAATCGAGAAAGAGGGGAACGAGAGAGAAAGAGGGGAACGAGAGAGAAAGAGGGGAACGAGAGAGAAAGAGGGGAACGAGAGAGAAAGAGGGGAGTGATAGAGAATGGGAGGAATGAGAGAGAAGGAGAGGAACGAGAGAGAAAGAGGGGAGTGATAGAGAAAGAGAGGAACGAGAGAGAAAGAGGGGAATGAGAGAGAAAGAGGGGAACGAGAGAGAAAGAGGGGAGTGATAGAGAATGGGAGGAATGAGAGAGAAGGAGAGGAACGAGAGAGAAAGAGGGGAGTGATAGAGAAAGAGAGGAACGAGAGAGAAAGAGGGGAATGAGAGAGAAAGAGGGGAACGAGAGAGAAAGAGGGGAGTGATAGAGAATGAGAGGAACGAGAGAGAAAGTGAGGAACGAGAGAGAAAGTGGGGAACGAGAGAGAAAGAGAGGAACGAGAGAGAAAGAGGGGAACGATAGAGAAAGAGAAGAACGAGAGAGAAAGAGGAGAGTGATAGAGAAAGAGAGGAACGAGAGAGAAAGAGGGGAATGATCGAGAAAGATGGGAATGAGAGAGAAAGAGGGGAACGAGAGAGAAAGAGGGGAGTGATAGAGAATGAGAGAGAAAGAGGGGAACGAGAGAGAAAGAGGGGAGTGATAGAGAATTAGAGGAATGGAGAGAGAAAGAAAGGAACGAGAGAGAAAGAGGGGAACGATAGAGAAAGAGTGGAACGAGAGAGAAAGAGGAGAGTGATAGAGAAAGAGAGGAACGAGAGAGAAAGAGGGGAATGATCGAGAAAGAGGGGAATGAGAGAGAAAGAGGGGAACGAGAGAGAAAGAGGGGAGTGATAGAGAATGAGAGAGAAAGAGGGGAACGAGAGAGAAAGAGGGGAGTGATAGAGAATTAGAGGAATGGAGAGAGAAAGAGAGGAACGAGAGAGAAAGAGGGGAGTGATAGAGAAAGAGGGGAACGAGAGAGAAAGAGGAGAGTGATAGAGAAAGAGAGGAACGAGAGAGAAAGAGGGGAATGATCGAGAAAGAGGGGAATGAGAGAGAAAGAGGGGAACGAGAGAGAAAGAGGGGAGTGATAGAGAATGAGAGGAATGAGAGAGAAAGAGGGGAACGAGAGAGAAAGAGGGGAGTGATAGAGAATAAGAGGAATGAGAGAGAAAGTGGGGAATGAGAGAGAAAGAGCGGAATGACAGAGAAAGAGGGGAGTGATAGAGAAAGAGAGGAACGAGAGAGAAAGAGAGGAACGAGAGAGAAAGAGGGGAGTGATAGAGAAAGAGAGGAATGAGAGAAAGAGAGGAACGAGAGAGAAAGAGGGGAGTGATAGAGAATGAGAGGAATGAGAGAGAAAGAGGGGAACGAGAGAGAAAGAGGGGAGTGATAGAGAATAAGAGGAATGAGAGAGAAAGTGGGGAATGAGAGAGAAAGAGGGGAATGAGAGAGAAAGAGGGGAGTGATAGAGAAAGAGAGGAACGAGAGAGAAAGAGAGGAACGAGAGAGAAAGAGGGGAGTGATAGAGAAAGAGAGGAACGAGAGAGAAAGAGGGGAACGAGAAAGAGGGGAGTGATAGAGAATGAGAGGAATGAGAGAGAAAGAGGGGAAGGAGAGAGAAAGAGGGGAGTGATAGAGAAAGAGAGGAACGAGAGAGAAAGAGGGGAATGATCGAGAAAGAGGGGAATGAGAGAGAAAGAGGGGAACGAGAGAGAAAGATGGGAACGAGAGAGAAAGAGAGGAGTGATAGAGAAAGAGAGGAACGAGAGAGAAAGAGGGGAATGATCGAGAAAGAGGGGAATGAGAGAGAAAGAGGGGAACGAGAGAGAAAGAGGGGAGTGATAGAGAATGAGAGGAATGAGAGAGAAAGAGGGGAACGAGAGAGAAAGAGGGGAGTGATAGAGAATTAGAGGAATGGAGAGAGAAAGAGAGGAGTGATAGAGAAAGAAGGGAATGAGAGAGAAAGAGGGGAGTGATAGAGAAAGAGGGGAATGATCGAGAAAGAGGGGAACGATCGAGAAAGAGGGGAACGAGAGAGAAAGAGGGGAACGAGAGAGAAAGAGGGGAACGAGAGAGAAAGAGGGGAGTGATAGAGAATGAGAGGAATGAGAGAGAAAGAGGGGAACGAGAGAGAAAGAGGGGAATGATCGAGAAAGAGGGGAACGAGAGAGAAAGAGGGGAATGATCGAGAAAGAGGGGAACGAGAGAGAAAGAGGGGAGTGATAGAGAAAGAGAGAACGAGAGAGAAAGAGGGGAACGAGAGAGAAAGAGGGGAACGAGAGAGAAAGAGGGGAGTGATAGAGAAAGAGGGGAACGAGAGAGAAAGAGGGGAGTGATAGAGAAAGAGGGGAACGAGAGAGAAAGAGGGGAACGAGAGAGAAAGAGGGGAACGAGAGAGAAAGAGGGGAGTGATAGAGAAAGAGGGGAACGAGAGAGAAAGAGGGGAGTGATAGAGAAAGAGGGGAACGAGAGAGAAAGAGGGGAACAAGAGAGAAAGAGGGGAACGAGAGAGAAAGAGGGGAACGAGAGAGAAAGAGGGGAGTGATAGAGAATGAGAGGAATGAGAGAGAAAGTGGGGAATGAGAGAGAAAGAGGGGAACGAGAGAGAAAGAGGGGAGTGATAGAGAACTAGAGGAATGGAGAGAGAAAGAGAGGAATGAGAGAGAAAGAGGGGAGTGATAGAGAAAGAGAGGAACGAGAGAGAAAGAGGGGAACGAGAGAGAAAGAGGGGAACGAGAGAGAAAGAGGGGAACGAGAGAGAAAGAGGGGAGTGATAGAGAATTAGAGGAATGGAGAGAAAGAGGGGAACAAGAGAGAAAGAGGGGAACGAGAGAGAAAGAGGGGAGTGATAGAGAATGAGAGGAATGAGAGAGAAAGTGGGTAATGAGAGAGAAAGAGGGGAACGAGAGAGAAAGAGGGGAGTGATCGAGAATTAGAGGAATGGAGAGAGAAAGAGAGGAACGAGAGAGAAAGAGAAGAGTGATCGAGAAAGAGGGGAACGAGAGAGAAAGAGGGGAACGAGAGAGAAAGAGGAGAGTGATAGAGAAAGAGAGGAACGAGAGAGAAAGGAACGAGAGAGAAAGAGGGGAACCAGAGAGAAAGAGGGGAGTGATAGAGAAAGAGAGGAACGAGAGAGAAAGAGAGGAACAAGAGAGAAAGAGGGGAATGAGAGAGAAAGAGGGGAACGAGAGAGAAAGTGGGGAATGATAGAGAAAGAGGGGAACGAGAGAGAAAGACAGGAACGAGAGAGAAAAAAGGGAGTGAAAGAGAAAGAGAGGAACGAGAGAGAAAGAGGGGAGTGATAGAGAAAGAGAGGAACGAGAGGGAAAGAGGGGAACGAGAGAGAAAGTGGGGAACGAGAGAGAAAGTGGGGAGTGATAGAGAAAGAGAGGAACGAGAGAGAAAGAGAGGAACGAGAGAGAAAGAGGGGAACGAGAGAGGAAAGGGGTGAACGAGAGAGAAAGTGGGGAATGAGAGAGAAAGAGGCGAATGAGAGAGAAAGAGAGGAACGAGTGAGAAAGAGGGGAACGAGAGAGAAAGAGGGGAACGAGAGAGAAAGAGGGGAGTGATATAGAATGAGAGGAATGAGAGAGAAAGAGAGGAACGAGAGATAAAGAGAGGAACGAGAGAGAAAGAGGGGAACGAGAGAGAAAAAGGGGAGTGATAGAGAAAGAGAGGAATGAGAGAGAAAGAGGGGAATGAGAGAGAAAGAGAGGAACGAGAGAGAAAGAGGGGAGTGATAGAGAAAGAGGGGAACAAGAGAGAAAGAGGGGAGTGATAGAGAAAGAGGGGAACAAGAGAGAAAGAGGGGAACGAGAGAGAAAGAGGGGAACGAGAGAGAGGGGAGTCATAGAAAAAGAGAGGAATGAGAGAGAAAGAGGGGAATGAGAGAGAAAGAGAGGAATGAGAGAGGAAAGAGGTGAACGAGAGAGAAAGTGGGGAACGAGAGAGGAAAGGGGTGAACGAGAGAGAAAGTGGGGAATGAGAGTGAAAGAGGGGAGTGATAGAGAAAGAGAGGAACGAGAGAGAAAGAGGGGAGTGATAGAGAAAGAGAGGAACGAGAGAGAAAGAGAGGAACGAGAGAAAAAGAGGGGAGTGATAGACAAAGAGAGGAATGAGAGAGAAAGTGGGGAACGAGAGAGGAAAGGGGTGAACGAGAGAGAAAGTGGGGAATGATAGAGAAAGAGGGGAACGAGAGAGAAAGAGAGGAACGAGAGAGAAAGAGGGGAGTGATAGAGAAAGAGGAATGAGAGAGAAAGAGGGGAACGAGATAGGAAAGGGGTGAACGAGAGAGAAAGTGGGGAATGATAGAGAAAGAGAGGAATGAGAGAGAAAGAGGGGAACGAGAGAGAAAGAGAGGAACGAGAGAGAAAGAGGGGAACGAGAGAGAAAGAGGGGGGTGATAGAGAAAGAGGGGAACGAGAGAGAAAGAGGAACGAGATAGAAAGAGGGGAGTGATAGAGAAAGAGAGGAACGAGAGAGAAAGAGAGGAACGAGACAGAAAGAGGGGAGTGATAGAGAAAGAGAGGAATGAGAGAGAAAGTGGGGAACGAGAGAGGAAAGGGGTGAACGAGAGAGAAAGTGAGGAACGAGAGAGAAAGAGAGGAACGAGAGAGAAAGAGAGGAACGAGAGAGAAAGAGGGGAGTGATAGAGAAAGAGGAATTAGAGAGATAGAGGGGAACGAGAGAGGAAAGGGGTGAACGAGAGAAAAAGTGGGGAATGATAGAGAAAGAGGGGAACGAGAGAGAAAGAGAGGAACGAGAGAGAAAGAGGGGAATGATAGAGAAAGAGGGGAACGAGAGAGAAAGAGAGGAGTGAGAGAGAAAGAGGGGAACGAGAGAGAAAGTGGGGAACGATAGAGAAAGAGGGGAACGATAGAGAAAGAGGGGAACGAGACAGAAAGAGGGGAACGAGACAGAAAGAGGGGAATGAGAGAGAAAGAGGGCAACGAGAGAGAAAGAGAGGAACGAGAGAGAAAGAGAAGAGAGATCGAGAAAGAGGGGAATGAGAGAGAAAGAGGGGAAGGAGAGAGAAAGAGGAGAGTGATAGAGAAAGAGAGGAACGAGAGAGAAAGAGGGGAACGAGAGAGAAAGAGAGGAATGAGAGAGAAAGAGAGGAACGAGAGAGAAAGAGGGGAGTGATAGAGAAAGAGGAACGAGAGAGAAAGAGGGGAACGAGAGAGAAAGATAGGAACAAGAGAGAAAGAGAGGAATGAGAGAGAAAGAGAGGAACAAGAGAGATAGAGGGGAGTGATAGAGAAAGAGAGGAACGAGAGAGAAAGCGGGGAACGATAGAGAAAGAGAGGAACGAGAGAGAAAGAGGGCAACGAGAGAGAAAGAGGGGAATTATAGAGAAAGAGGGGAATGAGAGAGAAAGAGAGGAACGAGAGGGAAAGAGAGGAACGAGAGAGAAAGAGGGGAATTTTGAGAGAAAGAGGGGAACGAGAGAGAAAGAGACGAATGAGAGAGAGAGGGGAACGAGAGAGAAAGAGGGGAATGAGAGAGAAAGAGAGGAACGAGAGAGCAAGAGGGGAATGAGAGAGAAAGAGAAGAGTGATAAAGAGGGGAACGAGAGAGAAAGAGGAGAGTGATAGAGAAAGAGGGGAAGGAGAGAGAAAGAGGAGAGTGATAGAGAAAGAGGGGAAGGAGAGAGAAAGAGGAGAGTGATAGAGAAAGAGAGGAATGAGAGAGAAAGAGGGGAATGAGAGAACAAGAGGGGAACGAGAGAGAAAGAGAAGAGTGATAAAGAGGGGAACGAGAGAGAAAGTGGAGAGTGATAGAGAAAGAGGGGAACGAGAAAGAAAGAGGAGAGTGATAGAGAAAGAGGGGAACGAGAGAGAAAGAGGAGAGTTATAGAGAAAGAGGGGAACGAGAGAGAAAGAGGAGAGTGATAGAGAAAGAGGGGAACAAGAGAGAAAGAGGGGAGTGATAGAGAATGAGAGGAATGAGAGAGAAAGAGGGGAACGAGAGAGAAAGAGGGGAGTGATAGAGAATTAGAGGAATGGAGAGAGAAAGAGAGGAGTGATAGAGAAAGAAGGGAACGAGAGAGAAAGAGGGGAGTGATAGAGAAAGAGGGGAATGATTGAGAAAGAGGGGAACGAGAGAGAAAGAGGGGAATGATCGAGAAAGAGGGGAACGAGAGAGAAAGAGGGGAACAAGAGAGAAAGAGGGGAGTGATAGAGAATGAGAGGAATGAGAGAGAAAGAGGGGAACGAGAGAGAAAGAGGGGAGTGATAGAGAAAGAGAGGAACGAGAGAGAAAGAGTGGAACGAGAGAGAAAGAGGGGAATGATCGAGAAAGAGGGGAACGAGAGAGAAAGAGGGGAATGATCGAGAAAGAGGGGAACGAGAGAGAAAGAGGGGAGTGATAGAGAATTCGAGGAATGGAGAGAGAAAGAGAGGAACGAGAGAGAAAGAGGGGAACGAGAGAGAAAGAGGGGAACGAGAGAGAAAGAGGGGAGTGATAGAGAAAGAGGGGAACGAGAGAGAAAGAGGGGAGTGATAGAGAAAGAGGGGAACGAGAGAGAAAGAGGGGAGTGATAGAGAAAGAGGGGAACGAGAGAGAAAGAGGGGAACGAGAGAGAAAGAGGGGAGTGATAGAGAATGAGAGGAATGAGAGAGAAAGTGGGGAATGAGAGAGAAAGAGGGGAGTGATAGAGAATTAGAGGAATGGAGAGAGAAAGAGAGGAATGAGAGAGAAAGAGGGGAGTGATAGAGAAAGAGAGGAACGAGAGAGAAAGAGGGGAACGAGAGAAAGAGGGGAACGAGAGAGAAAGAGGGGAACGAGAGAGAAAGAGGGGAGTGATAGAGAATTAGAGGAATGGAGAGAAAGAGGGGAACAAGAGAGAAAGAGGGGAACGAGAGAGAAAGAGAGGAGTGATAGAGAATGAGAGGAATGAGAGAGAAAGTGGGGAATGAGAGAGAAAGAGGGGAACGAGAGAGAAAGAGGGGAGTGATCGAGAATTAGAGGAATGGAGAGAGAAAGAGAGGAACGAGAGAGAAAGAGAAGAGTGATCGAGAAAGAGGGGAACGAGAGAGAAAGAGGAGAGTGATAGAGAAAGAGAGGAACGAGAGAGAAAGGAACGAGAGAGAAAGAGGGGAACGAGAGAGAAAGAGGGGAGTGATAGAGAAAGAGGGGAGTTATAGAGAATTACAGGAATGGAGAGAAAGAGGGGAGTGATAGAGAAAGAGGGGAACGAGAGAGAAAGTGGGGAATGATAGAGAAAGAGGGGAACGAGAGAGAAAGAGAGGAACGAGAGAGAAAAAGGGGAGTGAAAGAGAAAGAGAGGAATGAGAGAGAAAGAGGGGAATGAGAGAGAAAGAGAGGAACGAGAGAGAAAGAGGGGAGTGATAGAGAAAGAGAGGAACGAGAGAGAAAGAGGGGAACGAGAGAGAAAGAGAGGAACGAGAGAGAAAGAGGGGAACGAGAGAGGAAAGGGGTGAACGAGAGAGAAAGTGGGGAATGAGAGAGAAAGAGGGGAACGAGAGAGAAAGAGGGGAACGAGAGAGAAAGAGGGGAGTGATAGAGAATGAGAGGAATGAGAGAGAAAGAGAGGAACGAGAGAGAAAGAGGGGAGTGATAGAGAAAGAGAGGAACGAGAGAGAAAAAGGGGAGTGATAGAGAAAGAGAGGAATGAGAGAGAAAGAGGGGAATGAGAGAGAAAGAGAGGAACGAGAGAGAAAGAGGGGAGTGATAGAGAAAGAGGGGAACAAGAGAGAAAGAGGGGAACGAGAGAGAAAGAGGGGAACGAGAGAGAGGGGAGTCATAGAAAAAGAGAGGAATGAGAGAGAAAGAGGGGAATTAGAGAGAAAGAGAGGAATGAGAGAGGAAAGAGGTGAACGAGAGAGAAAGGTGGGAACGAGAGAGGAAAGGGGTGAACGAGAGAGAAAGTGGGGAATGAGAGAGAAAGAGGGGAGTGATAGAGAAAGAGAGGAACGAGAGAGAAAGAGGGGAGTGATAGAGAAAGAGAGGAACGAGAGAGAAAGAGAGGAACGATAGAGAAAGAGGGGAGTGATAGACAAAGAGAGGAATGAGAGAGAAAGTGGGGAACGAGAGAGGAAAGGGGTGAACGAGAGAGAAAGTGGGGAATGATAGAGAAAGAGGGGAACGAGAGAGAAAGAGAGGAACGAGAGAGAAAGAGGGGAGTGATAGAGAAAGAGAGGAACGAGAGAGAAAGAGAGGAACGATAGAGAAAGAGGGGAGTGATAGAGAAAGAGAGGAATGAGAGAGAAAGTGGGGAACGAGAGAGGAAAGGGGTGAACGAGAGAGAAAGTGAGGAACGAGAGAGAAAGAGAGGAACGAGAGAGAAAGAGAGGAACGAGAGAGAAAGAGGGGAGTGATAGAGAAAGAGGAATGAGAGAGAAAGAGGGGAACGAGAGAGGAAAGGGGTGAACGAGAGAGAAAGTGGGGAATGATAGAGAAAGAGGGGAACGAGAGAGAAAGAGAGGAACGAGAGAGAAAGAGGGGAATGATAGAGAAAGAGGGGAACGAGAGAGAAAGAGGGGAACGAGAGAGAAAGAGAGGAACGAGAGAGAAAGAGGGGAGTGATAGAGAAAGAGAGGAACGAGAGAGAAAGAGAGGAACGAGAGAGAAAGAGGGGAGTGATAGAGAAAGAGAGGAACGAGAGAGAAAGAGGGGATCGAGAGAGAAAGTGGGGAATGATAGAGAAAGAGGGGAACGAGAGAGAAAGAGAGGAACGAGAGAGAAAGAGAGGAGTGAGAGAGAAAGAGGGGAACGAGAGAGAAAGTGGGGAACGATAGAGAAAGAGGGGAACGAGACAGAAAGAGGGGAACGAGACAGAAAGAGGGGAATGAGAGAGAAAGAGGGCAACGAGAGAGAAAGAGAGGAACGAGAGAGAAAGAGAAGAGTGATCGAGAAAGAGGGGAACGAGAGAGAAAGAGGGGAAGGAGAGAGAAAGAGGAGAGTGATAGAGAAAGAGAGGAACGAGAGAGAAAGAGGGGAACGAGAGAGAAAGAGAGGAATGAGAGAGAAAGAGGGGAGTGATAGAGAAAGAGGAACGAGAGAGAAAGAGAGGAACGAGAGAGAAAGAGGGGAGTGATAGAGAAAGAGGAACGAGAGAGAAAGAGGGGAACGAGAGAGAAAGAGAGGAACAAGAGAGAAAGAGAGGAACAAGAGAGAAAGAGAGGAATGAGAGAGAAAGAGAGGAACAAGAGAGAAAGAGGGGAGTGATAGAGAAAGAGAGGAACGAGAGAGAAAGCGGGGAACGATAGAGAAAGAGAGGAACGAGAGAGAAAGAGGGGAACGATAGAGAAAGAGGGGAATTATAGAGAAAGAGGGGAATGAGAGAGAAAGAGAGGAACGAGAGAGAAAGAGAGGAACGAGAGAGAAAGAGGAACGAGAGAGAAAGAGGGGAATTTTGAGAGAAAGAGGGGAACGAGAGAGAAAGAGACGAATGAGAGAGAGAGGGGAATGAGAGAGAAAGAGAAGAGTGATAAAGAGGGGAACGAGAGAGAAAGAGGAGAGTGATAGAGAAAGAGGGGAAGGAGAGAGAAAGAGGAGAGTGATAGAGAAAGAGAGGAATGAGTGAGAAAGAGGGGAATGAGAGAACAAGAGGGGAACGAGAGAGAAAGAGAAGAGTGATAAAGAGGGGAACGAGAGAGAAAGTGGAGAGTGATAGAGAAAGAGGGGAACGAGAAAGAAAGAGGAGAGTGATAGAGAGGGGAACGAGAGAGAAAGATTTTGATTGTGGTATAGTAAGCAAACTTGTTAAATTTGTAGACGACACAAAAACAGGAGGAGTGGCAAACACTGTTGCAGCAGCAAAGGTCATTCAAAATGATCTCGACAGCATTCAGAACTGGGCAGACACATGGCAAATGACATTTAATAGAGGAAAGTGTAAAGTATTGCATGCAGGCAATACATTTCTCCCCCCTTCCTTTCTATATTGGTTAATTGTGGGCTCTAGTTTTTTATTTAACATCACTGAGTCCCTTGACCCTGTGGATTGCAACCACAATGTAGAAACATCTAGAGAATGGATGGGAATGGTCAATAAACATCACTGCTGTTTCTCTTAAAGCGTGTTTATTTATT
>NC_081236.1:8850971-8893471 GCF_902713425.1 Acipenser ruthenus | reverse complement strand
CTCTCGTTCCCCTCTTTCTCTCTCGTTCCTCTCTTTCTCTCTCGTTCCCTCTTTCTCTCTCATTCCCCTCTTTCTCTCTCGTTCCTCTCTTTCTCTCTCGTTCCTCTCTTTCTCTCTCGTTCCTCTTTCTCGTTCCTCTTTCTCTCTCGTTCCTCTCTTTCTCTCTCGTTCCCCTCTTTCTCTCTCGTTCCCCTCTCTCTCTCTCGTTCCTCTCTTTCTCTCTCGTTCCTCTCTTTCTCTCTCGTTCCCCTCTTTCTCTCTCGTTCCCCTCTTTCTCTCTCGTTCCCCTCTTTCTATCTCGTTCCCCTCTTTCTCTCTCATTCCTCTCTTTCTCTCTCGTTCCTCTCTTTCTCGTTCCCCTCTTTCTCTCTCGTTCCTCTCTTTCTCTCTCGTTCCTCACTTTCTATCACTCTCCTCTTTCTCTCTCGTTCCTCTCTTTCTCTCTCGTTCCTCTTTCTCGTTCCTCTCTTTCTCTCTCGTTCCTCTCTTTCTCTCTCGTTCCCCTCTTTCTCTCTCGTTCCCCTCTCTCTCTCTCGTTCCTCTCTTTCTCTCTCGTTCCTCTCTCTCTCGTTCCCCTCTTTCTCTCTCGTTCCCCTCTTTCTCTCTCGTTCCCCTCTTTCTATCTCGTTCCCCTCTTTCTCTCTCGTTCCTCTCTTTCTCTCTCGTTCCCCTCTTTCTCTCTCGTTCCCCTCTTTCTCTCTCGTTCCCCTCTTTCTCTCTCGTTCCTCTCTTTCTCTCTCGTTCCTCTCTTTCTCTCTCGTTCCCCTCTTTCTCTCTCGTTCCTCTTTCTCTCTCGTTCCCCTCTTTCTCTCTCGTTCCTCTCTTTCTCTCTCGTTCCTCTCTTTCTCTCTCGTTCCCCTCTTTCTCTCTCGTTCCTCTTTCTCTCTCGTTCCCCTCTTTCTCTCTCGTTCCCCTCTTTCTCTCTCGTTCCTCTCTTTCTCTCTCGTTCCTCTCTTTCTCTCTCGTTCCCCTCTTTCTCTCTCGTTCCTCTCTTTCTCTATCACTCTCCTCTTTCTCTCTCGTTCCTCTCTTTCTCTCTCGTTCCTCTCTTTCTCTCTCGTTCCCCTCTTTCTCTCTCGTTCCTCTTTCTCTCTCGTTCCCCTCTTTCTCTCTCGTTCCCCTCTTTCTCTCTCGTTCCTCTCTTTCTCTCTCGTTCCTCTCTTTCTCTCTCGTTCTCCTCTTTCTCTCTCGTTCCCCTCTTTCTCTCTCGTTCCTCTCTTTCTCTCTCGTTCCTCTCTTTCTCTCTCGTTCCTCTCTTTCTCTCTCGTTCCCCTCTTTCTCTCTCGTTCCCCTCTTTCTCTCTCGTTCCTCTCTTTCTCTCTCGTTCCCCTCTTTCTCTCGTTCCTCTCTTTCTCTCTCGTTCCCCTCTTTCTCTCTCGTTCCTCTCTTTCTCTCTCGTTCCTCTCTTTCTCTCTCGTTCCTCTTTCTCGTTCCTCTTTCTCTCTCGTTCCTCTCTTTCTCTCTCGTTCCCCTCTTTCTCTCTCGTTCCCCTCTCTCTCTCTCGTTCCTCTCTTTCTCTCTCGTTCCTCTCTTTCTCTCTCGTTCCCCTCTTTCTCTCTCGTTCCTCTCTTTCTCTCTCGTTCCTCTCTCTCTCTCGTTCCCCTCTTTCTCTCTCGTTCCCCTCTTTCTCTCTCGTTCCCCTCTTTCTCTCTCGTTCCCCTCTTTCTCTCTCGTTCCTCTCTTTCTCTCTCGTTCCCCTCTTTCTCTCTCGTTCCCCTCTTTCTCTCTCGTTCCTCTCTTTCTCTCTCGTTCCTCTCTTTCTCTCTCGTTCCCCTCTTTCTCTCTCGTTCCTCTCTTTCTCTCTCGTTCCCCTCTTTCTCTCTCGTTCCTCTCTTTCTCTCTCGTTCCTCTCTTTCTCTCTCTCGTTCCCCTCTTTCTCTCTCTCGTTCCTCTCTTTCTCTCTCGTTCCTCTTTCTCTCTCGTTCCCCTCTTTCTCTCTCTCGTTCCTCTCTTTCTCTCTCGTTCCTCTCTTTCTATCTCGTTCCCCTCTTTCTCTCTCGTTCCTCTCTTTCTCTCTCGTTCCCCTCTTTCTCTCTCGTTCCCCTCTTTCTCTCTCGTTCCTCTCTTTCTCTCTCGTTCCCCTCTTTCTCTCTCGTTCCTCTCTCACTCGTTCCTCTCTTTCTCACTCGTTCCTCTCTTTCTCTCTCTTGTTCCTCTCTTTCTCTCTCGTTCCTCTCTTTCTCTCTCGTTCCTCTCTTTCTCTCTCGTTCCCCTCTTTCTCTCTCGTTCCTCTTTCTCTCTCGTTCCCCTCTTTCTCTCTCGTTCCCCTCTGTCTCTCTCGTTCCTCTCTTTCTCTCTCATTCACCTCTTTCTCACTCATTCCTCCCCTCTTTCTCTCTCATTCCTCTCTTTCTCTCTCACTCTCCTCTTTCTCTCTCACTCTAATCTTTCTCTCTTGTTCCCCTCTTTCTCTCTCGTTCCTCTCTTTCTCTCTCGTTCCCCTCTTTCTCTCTCGTTCTCCTCTTTCTCTCTCGTTCCTCTCTTTCTCTATGACTCCCCTCTTTCTCTCTCGTTCCCCTCTTTCTCTCTCATTCCTCTCTTTCTCTCTCGTTCCTCTCTTTCTCTCTCGTTCCTCTCTTTCTCTCTCGTTCCCCTCTTTCTCTCTCGTTCCTCTCTTTCTCTCTCGTTCCCCTCTTTCTCTCTCGTTCCCCTCTTTCTCTCTCGTTCCTCTCTTTCTCTCTCGTTCCTCTCTTTCTCTCTCGTTCCCCTCTTTCTCTCTCGTTCCTCTCTTTCTCTCTCGTTCCCCTCTTTCTCTCTCGTTCCTCTCTTTCTCTCTCGTTCCTCTCTTTCTCTCTATCGTTCCCCTCTTTCTCTCTCTCGTTCCTCTCTTTCTCTCTCGTTCCTCTTTCTCTCTCGTTCCCCTCTTTCTCTCTCTCGTTCCTCTCTTTCTCTCTCGTTCCTCTCTTTCTATCTCGTTCCCCTCTTTCTCTCTCGTTCCTCTCTTTCTCTCTCGTTCCCCTCTTTCTCTCTCGTTCCCCTCTTTCTCTCTCGTTCCTCTCTTTCTCTCTCGTTCCCCTCTTTCTCTCTCGTTCCTCTCTCACTCGTTCCTCTCTTTCTCACTCGTTCCTCTCTTTCTCTCTCTTGTTCCTCTCTTTCTCTCTCGTTCCCCTCTGTCTCTCTCGTTCCTCTCTTTCTCTCTCATTCACCTCTTTCTCACTCATTCCTCCCCTCTTTCTCTCTCATTCCTCTCTTTCTCTCTCACTCTCCTCTTTCTCTCTCACTCTAATCTTTCTCTCTTGTTCCCCTCTTTCTCTCTCGTTCCTCTCTTTCTCTCTCGTTCCCCTCTTTCTCTCTCGTTCTCCTCTTTCTCTCTCGTTCCTCTCTTTCTCTATGACTCCCCTCTTTCTCTCTCGTTCCCCTCTTTCTCTCTCGTTCCTCTCTTTCTCTCTCGTTCCTCTCTTTCTCTCTCGTTCCCCTCTTTCTCTCTCGTTCCTCTCTTTCTCTCTCGTTCCTCTCTTTCTCTCTCGTTCCTCTCTTTCTCACTCGTTCCTCTCTTTCTCTCTCGTTCCTCTCTTTCTCTCTCGTTCCTCTCTTTCTCTCTTGTTCCCCTGTTTCTCTCTCGTTCCCCTCTTTCTCTCTCATTCCTCTCTTTCTCTCTCGTTCCTCTCTTTCTCTCTCGTTCCTCTCTTTCTCTCTCGTTCCTCTCTTTCTCTCTCGTTCCTCTCTTTCTCTCTCGTTCCTCTCTTTCTCTCTCGTTCCCCTCTTTCTCTCTCGTTCCTCTCTTTCTCTCTCGTTCCTCTCTTTCTCTCTCGTTCCTCTCTTTCTCTCTTGTTCCCCTGTTTCTCTCTCGTTCCCCTCTTTCTCTCTCATTCCTCTCTTTCTCTCTCGTTCCCCTCTTTCTCTCTCATTCCTCTCTTTCTCTCTCGTTCCTCTCTTTCTCTCTCGTTCCTCTCTTTCTCTCTCGTTCCTCTCTTTCTCTCTTGTTCCCCTGTTTCTCTCTCGTTCCCCTCTTTCTCTCTCATTCCTCTCTTTCTCTCTCGTTCCTCTCTTTCTCTCTCGTTCCTCTCTTTCTCTCTCGTTCCCCTCTTTCTCTCTCGTTCCTCTCTTTCTCTCTCGTTCCTCTCTTTCTCTATCACTCCCTGTGACAGGCTCTTCCTCGTGTCACGCGTGGGGGTAGCTGCTGTTCAAGCATACAGAGAGACAGACGTGGTGTTGTTGAAAACGCCGGCACAGGCGCGCAGGTTTTATTAACAAACAAACACTCTCGTTCCTCTCTTTCTCTCTCGTTCCTCTCTTTCTCTCTCGTTCCCCTCTTTCTCTCTCGTTCCTCTCTTTCTCTCTCGTTCCTCTCTTTCTCTCTCGTTCCTCTCTTTCTCTCTCGTTCCTCTCTTTCTCTCTCGTTCCCCTCTTTCTCTCTCGTTCCTCTCTTTCTCTCTCGTTCCCCTCTTTCTCTCTCGTTCCTCTCTTTCTCTCTCATTCCTCTCTTTCCCTCTCGTTCCCCTCTTTCTCTCTCGTTCCTCTCTTTCTCTATCACTCCCCTCTTTCTCTCTCGTTCCCCTCTTTCTCTCTCGTTCCTCTCTTTCTCTCTCATTCCTCTCTTTCCCTCTCGTTCCCCTCTTTCTCTCTCGTTCCTCTCTTTCTCTCTCGTTCCTCTCTTTCTCTCTGACTCTCCTCTTTCTCTCTCATTCCTCTCTTTCTCTCTCGTTCCTCTCTTTCTCTCTCGTTCCTCTCTTTCTCTCTCGTTCCTCTCTTTCTCTATCACTCCCCTCTTTCTCTCTCGTTCCCCTCTTTCTCTCTCGTTCCTCTCTTTCTCTCTCATTCCTCTCTTTCCCTCTCGTTCCCCTCTTTCTCTCTCGTTCCTCTCTTTCTCTCTCGTTCCTCTCTTTCTCTCTCGTTCCTCTCTTTCTCTCTCGTTCCCCTCTTTCTCTCTCGTTCCTCTTTCTCTCTCGTTCCTCTCTTTCTCTCTCGTTCCTCTCTTTCTCTATCACTCCCCTCTTTCTCTCTCGTTCCTCTCTTTCTCTCTCGTTCCCCTCTTTCTCTCTCGTTCCTCTCTTTCTCTCTCGTTCCTCTCTTTCTCTCTCGTTCCTCTCTTTCTCTCTCGTTCCCCTCTTTCTCTCTCGTTCCTCTTTCTCTCTCGTTCCTCTCTTTCTCTCTCGTTCCTCTCTTTCTCTATGACTCCCCTCTTTCTCTCTCGTTCCCCTCTTTCTCTCTCATTCCTCTCTTTCTCTCTCGTTCCTCTCTTTCTCTCTCGTTCCTCTCTTTCTCTATCACTCCCTGTGACAGGCTCTTCCTCGTGTCACGCGTGGGGGTAGCTGCTGTTCAAGCATACAGAGAGACAGACGTGGTGTTGTTGAAAACGCCGGCACAGGCGCGCAGGTTTTATTAACAAACAAACACTCTCGTTCCTCTCTTTCTCTCTCGTTCCTCTCTTTCTCTCTCGTTCCCCTCTTTCTCTCTCATTCCTCTCTTTCTCTCTCGTTCCTCTCTTTCTCTCTCGTTCCTCTCTTTCTCTATCACTCCCTGTGACAGGCTCTTCCTCGTGTCACGCGTGGGGGTAGCTGCTGTTCAAGCATACAGAGAGACAGACGTGGTGTTGTTGAAAACGCCGGCACAGGCGCGCAGGTTTTATTAACAAACAAACACTCTCGTTCCCCTCTTTCTCTCTCGTTCCTCTCTTTCTCTATCACTCCCCTCTTTCTCTCTCGTTCCTCTCTTTCTCTATCACTCCCCTCTTTCTCTCTCGTTCCCCTCTTATTCTCTCGTTCCCCTCTTTCTCTCTCGTTCCTCTCTTTCTCTCTTGTTCCCCTCTTTCTCTCTCGTTCCCCTCTTTCTCTCTCGTTCCTCTCTTTCTCTCTCGTTCCTCTCTTTCTCTCTCGTTCCCCTCTTTCTCTCTCGTTCCTCTCTTTCTCTCTCGTTCCTCTTTCTCTATCACTCCCCTCTTTCTCTCTCGTTCCTCTCTTTCTCTCTCGTTCCTCTCTTTCTCTCTCGTTCCCCTCTTTCTCTCTCGTTCCTCTCTTTCTCTCTCGTTCCTCTCTTTCTCTCTCGTTCCTCTCTTTCTCTCTCTCGTTCCCCTCTTTCTCTCTCTCGTTCCTCTCTTTCTCTCTCGTTCCTCTTTCTCTCTCGTTCCCCTCTTTCTCTCTCTCGTTCCTCTCTTTCTCTCTCGTTCCTCTCTTTCTATCTCGTTCCCCTCTTTCTCTCTCGTTCCTCTCTTTCTCTCTCGTTCCCCTCTTTCTCTCTCGTTCCCCTCTTTCTCTCTCGTTCCTCTCTTTCTCTCTCGTTCCCCTCTTTCTCTCTCGTTCCTCTCTCACTCGTTCCTCTCCTTCTCACTCGTTCCTCTCTTTCTCTCTCTTGTTCCTCTCTTTCTCTCTCGTTCCTCTCTTTCTCTCTCGTTCCTCTCTTTCTCTCTCGTTCCCCTCTTTCTCTCTCGTTCCTCTCTTTCTCTCTTGTTCCCCTCTTTCTCTCTCGTTCCTCTCTTTCTCTCTCGTTCCTCTCTTTCTCTCTCGTTCCTCTCTTTCTCTCTCGTTCCCCTCTTTCTCTCTCGTTCCTCTCTCACTCGTTCCTCTCTTTCTCACTCGTTCCTCTCTTTCTCTCTCTTGTTCCTCTCTTTCTCTCTCGTTCCTCTCTTTCTCTCTCGTTCCTCTCTTTCTCTCTCGTTCCTCTCTTTCTCTCTCGTTCCTCTCTTTCTCTCTCGTTCCTCTCTTTCTCTATCACTCCCCTCTTTCTCTCTCGTTCCTCTCTCACTCGTTCCTCTCTTTCTCACTCGTTCCTCTCTTTCTCTCTCTTGTTCCTCTCTTTCTCTCTCGTTCCTCTCTTTCTCTCTCGTTCCCCTCTTTCTCTCTCGTTCCTCTCTTTCTCTCTCGTTCCCCTCTTTCTCTCTCGTTCCTCTCTTTCTCTCTCGTTCCTCTCTTTCTCTCTCGTTCCTCTCTTTCTCTCTCGTTCCCCTCTTTCTCTCTCGTTCCTCTCTCACTCGTTCCTCTCTTTCTCACTCGTTCCTCTCTTTCTCTCTCTTGTTCCTCTCTTTCTCTCTCGTTCCTCTCTTTCTCTCTCGTTCCTCTCTTTCTCTCTCGTTCCCCTCTTTCTCTCTCGTTCCTCTCTTTCTCTCTCGTTCCTCTCTTTCTCTCTCGTTCCCCTCTTTCTCTCTCGTTCCTCTCTCACTCGTTCCTCTCTTTCTCACTCGTTCCTCTCTTTCTCTCTCTTGTTCCTCTCTTTCTCTCTCGTTCCTCTCTTTCTCTCTCGTTCCTCTCTTTCTCTCTCGTTCCTCTCTTTCTCTATCACTCCCCTCTTTCTCTCTCGTTCCCCTCTTTCTCTCTCGTTCCTCTCTTTCTCTCTCGTTCCTCTCTTTCTCTCTCGTTCCTCTCTTTCACTATCACTCCCCTCTTTCTCTCTCGTTCCTCTCTTTCTCTCTCGTTCCTCTCTTTCTCTCTCGTTCCTCTCTTTCTCTCTCGTTCCCTTCTTTCTCTCTCGTTCCTCTCTCACTCGTTCCTCTCTTTCTCACTCGTTCCTCTCTTTCTCTCTCTTGTTCCTCTCTTTCTCTCTCGTTCCTCTCTTTCTCTCTCGTTCCTCTCTTTCTCTCTCGTTCCCCTCTTTCTCTCTCGTTCCTCTCTTTCTCTCTCGTTCCTCTCTTTCTCTCTCGTTCCTCTCTTTCTCTCTCGTTCCCCTCTTTCTCTCTCGTTCCTCTCTCACTCGTTCCTCTCTTTCTCACTCGTTCCTCTCTTTCTCTCTCGTTCCTCTCTTTCTCTCTCGTTCCTCTCTTTCTCTCTCGTTCCCCTCTTTCTCTCTCGTTCCTCTCTTTCTCTCTCGTTCCTCTCTTTCTCTCTCGTTCCTCTCTTTCTCACTCGTTCCTCTCTTTCTCTCTCTTTCCTCTCTTTCTCTCTCTTGTTCCTCTCTTTCTCTCTCGTTCCCCTCTTTCTCTCTCGTTCCTCTCTTTCTCTCTCGTTCCTCTCTTTCTCTCTCGTTCCTCTCTTTCTCTATCACTCCCCTCTTTCTCTCTCGTTCCCCTCTTTCTCTCTCGTTCCCCTCTTTCTCTCTCGTTCCTCTCTTTCTCTCTCGTTCCCCTCTTTCTCTCTCGTTCCTCTCTTTCTCTCTCGTTCCTCTCTTTCTCTCTCGTTCCCCTCTTTCTCTCTCGTTCCCCTCTTTCTCTCTCGTTCCTCTCTTTCTCTCTCATTCCCCTCTTTCTCTCTCGTTCCTCTCTTTCTCTCTCGTTCCTCTCTTTCTCTCTCGTTCCTCTCTTTCTCTCTCGTTCCCCTCTTTCTCTCTCGTTCCTCTCTCACTCGTTCCTCTCTTTCTCACTCGTTCCTCTCTTTCTCTCTCGTTCCTCTCTTTCTCTCTCGTTCCTCTCTTTCTCTCTCGTTCCCCTCTTTCTCTCTCGTTCCTCTCTTTCTCTCTCGTTCCTCTCTTTCTCTCTCGTTCCTCTCTTTCTCACTCGTTCCTCTCTTTCTCTCTCTTTCCTCTCTTTCTCTCTCTTGTTCCTCTCTTTCTCTCTCGTTCCCCTCTTTCTCTCTCGTTCCTCTCTTTCTCTCTCGTTCCTCTCTTTCTCTCTCGTTCCTCTCTTTCTCTATCACTCCCCTCTTTCTCTCTCGTTCCCCTCTTTCTCTCTCGTTCCCCTCTTTCTCTCTCGTTCCTCTCTTTCTCTCTCGTTCCCCTCTTTCTCTCTCGTTCCCCTCTTTCTCTCTCGTTCCTCTCTTTCTCTCTCGTTCCTCTCTTTCTCTCTCGTTCCCCTCTTTCTCTCTCGTTCCCCTCTTTCTCTCTCGTTCCTCTCCTTCTCTCTCATTCCCCTCTTTCTCTCTCGTTCCTCTCTTTCTCTCTCGTTCCTCTCTTTCTCTCTCGTTCCTCTCTTTCTCTATCACTCCCCTCTTTCTCTCTCGTTCCCCTCTTTCTCTCTCGTTCCCCTCTTTCTCTCTCGTTCCTCTCTTTCTCTCTCGTTCCCCTCTTTCTCTCTTGTTCCCCTCTTTCTCTCTCGTTCCTCTCTTTCTCTCTCGTTCCTCTCTTTCTCTCTCGTTCCCCTCTTTCTCTCTCGTTCCCCTCTTTCTCTCTCATTCCTCTCTTTCTCTCTCGTTCCTCTCTTTCTCTCTCGTTCCTCTCTTTCTCTCTCGTTCCTCTCTTTCTCTATCACTCCCCTCTTTCTCTCTCGTTCCCCTCTTTCTCTCTCGTTCCCCTCTTTCTCTCTCGTTCCTCTCTTTCTCTCTCGTTCCCCTCTTTCTCTCTTGTTCCCCTCTTTCTCTCTCGTTCCTCTCTTTCTCTCTCGTTCCTCTCTTTCTCTCTCGTTCCCCTCTTTCTCTCTCGTTCCCCTCTTTCTCTCTCGTTCCTCTCTTTCTCTCTCATTCCCCTCTTTCTCTCTCGTTCCTCTCTTTCTCTCTCGTTCCTCTCTTTCTCTCTCGTTCCTCTCTTTCTCTATCACTCCCCTCTTTCTCTCTCGTTCCCCTCTTTCTCTCTCGTTCCCCTCTTTCTCTCTCGTTCCTCTCTTTCTCTCTCGTTCCCCTCTTTCTCTCTTGTTCCCCTCTTTCTCTCTCGTTCCTCTCTTTCTCTCTCGTTCCTCTCTTTCTCTCTCGTTCCCCTCTTTCTCTCTCGTTCCCCTCTTTCTCTCTCATTCCTCTCTTTCTCTCTCGTTCCTCTCTTTCTCTCTCGTTCCTCTCTTTCTCTCTTGTTCCCCTGTTTCTCTCTCGTTCCCCTCTTTCTCTCTCGTTCCTCTCTTTCTCTCTCGTTCCCCTCTTTCTCTCTCGTTCCTCTCTTTCTCTCTCGTTCCTCTCTTTCTCTCTCGTTCCTCTCTTTCTCTCTTGTTCCCCTGTTTCTCTCTCGTTCCCCTCTTTCTCTCTCGTTCCCCTCTTTCTCTCTCATTCCTCTCTTTCTCTCTCGTTCCTCTCTTTCTCTCTCGTTCCTCTCTTTCTCTCTTGTTCCCCTGTTTCTCTCTCGTTCCTCTCTTTCTCTCTCGTTCCCCTCTTTCTCTCTCGTTCCTCTTTCTCTATCACTCCCCTCTTTCTCTCTCGTTCCTCTCTTTCTCTCTCGTTCCCCTCTTTCTCTCTCGTTCCTCTCTTTCTCTCTCGTTCCCCTCTTTCTCTCTCATTCCCCACTTTCTCTCTCGTTCCTCTCTTTCTCTCTCGTTCCTCTCTTTCTCTCTCGTTCCTCTCTTTCTCTCTCGTTCCCCTCTTTCTCTCTCGTTCCTCTTTCTCTATCACTCCCCTCTTTCTCTCTCGTTCCCCTCTTTCTCTCTCATTCCCCACTTTCTCTCTCGTTCCTCTCTTTCTCTCTCGTTCCCCTCTTTCTCTCTCATTCCCCACTTTCTCTCTCGTTCCTCTCTTTCTCTCTCGTTCCCCTCTTTCTCTCTCGTTCCCCTCTTTCTCTCTCATTCCCCACTTTCTCTCTCGTTCCCCTCTTTCTCTCTCGTTCCCCTCTTTCTCTCTCGTTCTCCTCTTTCTCTCTCGTTCCCCTCTTTCTCTCTCGTTCCTCTCTTTCTCTCTCGTTCCCCTCTTTCTCTCTCGTTCCTCTCTTTCTCTCTCGTTCCCCTCTTTCTCTCTCATTCCCCACTTTCTCTCTCGTTCCTCTCTTTCTCTCTCGTTCCTCTCTTTCTCTCTCGTTCCTCTCTTTCTCTCTCTCGTTCCCCTCTTTCTCTCTCTCGTTCCTCTCTTTCTCTCTCGTTCCTCTTTCTCTCTCGTTCCCCACTTTCTCTCTCTCGTTCCTCTCTTTCTCTATCACTCCCCTCTTTCTCTCTCGTTCCTTTCTTTCTCTCTCGTTCCTCTCTTTCTCTATCGTTCCCCTCTTTCTCTCTCGTTCCCATCTTTCTCTCTCGTTCCCCTCTTTCTCTCTCGTTCCTCTCTTTCTCTCTCGTTCCCCTCTTTCTCTCTCATTCCCCACTTTCTCTCTCGTTCCTCTCTTTCTCTCTCGTTCCTCTCTTTCTCTCTCGTTCCTCTCTTTCTCTCTCGTTCCTCTCTTTCTCTCTCTCGTTCCCCTCTTTCTCTCTCTCGTTCCTCTCTTTCTCTCTCGTTCCTCTTTCTCTCTCGTTCCCCTCTTTCTCTCTCTCGTTCCTCTCTTTCTCTATCACTCCCCTCTTTCTCTCTCGTTCCTCTCTTTCTCTCTCGTTCCCCTCTTTCTCTCTCATTCCCCACTTTCTCTCTCGTTCCTCTCTTTCTCTCTCGTTCCTCTCTTTCTCTCTCGTTCCTCTCTTTCTCTCTCTCGTTCCCCTCTTTCTCTCTCTCGTTCCTCTCTTTCTCTCTCGTTCCTCTTTCTCTCTCGTTCCCCTCTTTCTCTCTCTCGTTCCTCTCTTTCTCTATCACTCCCCTCTTTCTCTCTCGTTCCTCTCTTTCTCTCTCGTTCCCCTCTTTCTCTCTCATTCCCCACTTTCTCTCTCGTTCCTCTCTTTCTCTCTCGTTCCTCTCTTTCTCTCTCGTTCCTCTCTTTCTCTCTCTCGTTCCCCTCTTTCTCTCTCTCGTTCCTCTCTTTCTCTCTCGTTCCTCTTTCTCTCTCGTTCCCCTCTTTCTCTCTCTCGTTCCTCTCTTTCTCTATCACTCCCCTCTTTCTCTCTCGTTCCCCTCTTTCTCTCTCGTTCCTCTCTTTCTCTATCACTCCCCTCTTTCTCTCTCGTTCCCCTCTTTCTCTCTCGTTCCTCTCTTTCTCTATCACTCCCCTCTTTCTCTCTCGTTCCTCTCTTTCTCTCTCGTTCCTCTCTTTCTCTCTCGTTCCTCTCTTTCTCTCTCGTTCCCCTCTTTCTCTCTCGTTCCCCTCTTTCTCTCTCTCGTTCCTCTCTTTCTCTCTCGTTCCTCTTTCTCTCTCGTTCCCCTCTTTCTCTCTCTCGTTCCTCTCTTTCTCTATCACTCCCCTCTTTCTCTCTCGTTCCCCTCTTTCTCTCTCGTTCCTCTCTTTCTCTATCACTCCCCTCTTTCTCTCTCGTTCCCCTCTTTCTCTCTCGTTCCTCTCTTTCTCTCTGACTCTCCTCTTTCTCTCTCGTTCCTCTCTTTCTCTCTCGTTCCCCTCTTTCTCTCTCGTTCCTCTCTTTCTCTCTCGTTCCTCTCTTTCTCTCTCGTTCCTCTCTTTCTCTCTCGTTCCCCTCTTTCTCTCTCGTTCCTCTCTCACTCGTTCCTCTCTTTCTCACTCGTTCCTCTCTTTCTCTCTCGTTCCTCTCTTTCTCTCTCGTTCCTCTCTTTCTCTCTCGTTCCCCTCTTTCTCTCTCTCGTTCCTCTCTTTCTCTCTCGTTCCCCTCTTTCTCTCTCTCGTTCCTCTCTTTCTCTCTCGTTCCTCTCTTTCTCTCTCGTTCCTCTCTTTCTCTCTCGTTCCTCTCTTTCTCTCTCTCGTTCCCCTCTTTCTCTCTCTCGTTCCTCTCTTTCTCTCTCGTTCCTCTTTCTCTCTCGTTCCCCTCTTTCTCTCTCTCGTTCCTCTCTTTCTCTATCACTCCCCTCTTTCTCTCTCGTTCCCCTCTTTCTCTCTCGTTCCTCTCTTTCTCTATCACTCCCCTCTTTCTCTCTCTTTCCCCTCTTTCTCTCTCGTTCCTCTCTTTCTCTCTGACTCTCCTCTTTCTCTCTCGTTCCTCTCTTTCTCTCTCGTTCCCCTCTTTCTCTCTCGTTCCTCTCTTTCTCTCTCGTTCCTCTCTTTCTCTCTCGTTCCTCTCTTTCTCTCTCGTTCCCCTCTTTCTCTCTCTCGTTCCTCTCTTTCTCTCTCGTTCCCCTCTTTCTCTCTCTCGTTCCTCTCTTTCTCTCTCGTTCCTCTCTTTCTCTCTCGTTCCTCTCTTTCTCTCTCGTTCCTCTCTTTCTCTCTCTCGTTCCCCTCTTTCTCTCTCTCGTTCCTCTCTTTCTCTCTCGTTCCTCTTTCTCTCTCGTTCCCCTCTTTCTCTCTCTCGTTCCTCTCTTTCTCTATCACTCCCCTCTTTCTCTCTCGTTCCCCTCTTTCTCTCTCGTTCCTCTCTTTCTCTATCACTCCCCTCTTTCTCTCTCTTTCCCCTCTTTCTCTCTCGTTCCTCTCTTTCTCTCTGACTCTCCTCTTTCTCTCTCGTTCCTCTCTTTCTCTCTCGTTCCCCTCTTTCTCTCTCGTTCCTCTCTTTCTCTCTCGTTCCTCTCTTTCTCTCTCGTTCCTCTCTTTCTCTCTCGTTCCCCTCTTTCTCTCTCGTTCCTCTCTCACTCGTTCCTCTCTTTCTCACTCGTTCCTCTCTTTCTCTCTCGTTCCTCTCTTTCTCTCTCGTTCCTCCCTTTCTCTCTCGTTCCTCTCTTTCTCTCTCGTTCCCCTCTTTCTCTCTCGTTCCCCTCTTTCTCTCTCTCGTTCCTCTCTTTCTCTCTCGTTCCTCTTTCTCTCTCGTTCCCCTCTTTCTCTCTCTCGTTCCTCTCTTTCTCTATCACTCCCATCTTTCTCTCTCGTTCCCCTCTTTCTCTCTCGTTCCTCTCTTTCTCTATCACTCCCCTCTTTCTCTCTCGTTCCCCTCTTTCTCTCTCGTTCCTCTCTTTCTCTCTGACTCTCCTCTTTCTCTCTCGTTCCTCTCTTTCTCTCTCGTTCCCCTCTTTCTCTCTCGTTCCTCTCTTTCTCTCTCGTTCCTCTCTTTCTCTCTCGTTCCCCTCTTTCTCTCTCGTTCCTCTCTCACTCGTTCCTCTCTTTCTCACTCGTTCCTCTCTTTCTCTCTCGTTCCTCTCTTTCTCTCTCGTTCCTCTCTTTCTCTCTCGTTCCCCTCTTTCTCTCTCGTTCCTCTCTTTCTCTCTCGTTCCTCTCTTTCTCTCTCGTTCCTCTCTTTCTCACTCGTTCATCTCTTTCTCTCTCTTTCCTCTCTTTCTCTCTCTTGTTCCTCTCTTTCTCTCTCGTTCCCCTCTTTCTCTCTCGTTCCTCTCTTTCTCTCTCGTTCCTCTCTTTCTCTCTCGTTCCTCTCTTTCTCTATCACTCCCCTCTTTCTCTCTCGTTCCCCTCTTTCTCTCTCGTTCCCCTCTTTCTCTCTCGTTCCTCTCTTTCTCTCTCGTTCCCCTCTTTCTCTCTTGTTCCCCTCTTTCTCTCTCGTTCCTCTCTTTCTCTCTCGTTCCTCTCTTTCTCTCTCGTTCCCCTCTTTCTCTCTCGTTCCCCTCTTTCTCTCTCGTTCCTCTCTTTCTCTCTCATTCCCCTCTTTCTCTCTCGTTCCTCTCTTTCTCTCTCGTTCCTCTCTTTCTCTCTCGTTCCTCTCTTTCTCTCTCGTTCCCCTCTTTCTCTCTCGTTCCTCTCTCACTCGTTCCTCTCTTTCTCACTCGTTCCTCTCTTTCTCTCTCGTTCCTCTCTTTCTCTCTCGTTCCTCTCTTTCTCTCTCGTTCCCCTCTTTCTCTCTCGTTCCTCTCTTTCTCTCTCGTTCCTCTCTTTCTCTCTCGTTCCTCTCTTTCTCACTCGTTCCTCTCTTTCTCTCTCTCCTCTCTTTCTCTCTCTTGTTCCTCTCTTTCTCTCTCGTTCCCCTCTTTCTCTCTCGTTCCTCTCTTTCTCTCTCGTTCCTCTCTTTCTCTCTCGTTCCTCTCTTTCTCTATCACTCCCCTCTTTCTCTCTCGTTCCCCTCTTTCTCTCTCGTTCCCCTCTTTCTCTCTCGTTCCTCTCTTTCTCTCTCGTTCCCCTCTTTCTCTCTTGTTCCCCTCTTTCTCTCTCGTTCCTCTCTTTCTCTCTCGTTCCTCTCTTTCTCTCTCGTTCCCCTCTTTCTCTCTCGTTCCCCTCTTTCTCTCTCGTTCCTCTCTTTCTCTCTCATTCCCCTCTTTCTCTCTCGTTCCTCTCTTTCTCTCTCGTTCCTCTCTTTCTCTCTCGTTCCTCTCTTTCTCTATCACTCCCCTCTTTCTCTCTCGTTCCCCTCTTTCTCTCTCGTTCCCCTCTTTCTCTCTCGTTCCTCTCTTTCTCTCTCGTTCCCCTCTTTCTCTCTTGTTCCTCTCTTTCTCTCTCGTTCCTCTCTTTCTCTCTCGTTCCCCTCTTTCTCTCTCGTTCCCCTCTTTCTCTCTCATTCCTCTCTTTCTCTCTCGTTCCTCTCTTTCTCTCTCGTTCCTCTCTTTCTCTATCACTCCCCTCTTTCTCTCTCGTTCCCCTCTTTCTCTCTCGTTCCCCTCTTTCTCTCTTGTTCCCCTCTTTCTCTCTCGTTCCTCTCTTTCTCTCTCGTTCCTCTCTTTCTCTCTCGTTCCCCTCTTTCTCTCTCGTTCCCCTCTTTCTCTCTCGTTCCTCTCTTTCTCTCTCATTCCCCTCTTTCTCTCTCGTTCCTCTCTTTCTCTCTCGTTCCTCTCTTTCTCTCTCGTTCCTCTCTTTCTCTATCACTCCCCTCTTTCTCTCTCGTTCCCCTCTTTCTCTCTCGTTCCCCTCTTTCTCTCTCGTTCCCCTCTTTCTCTCTCGTTCCTCTCTTTCTCTCTCGTTCCTCTCTTTCTCTCTCGTTCCCCTCTTTCTCTCTCGTTCCCCTCTTTCTCTCTCATTCCTCTCTTTCTCTCTCGTTCCTCTATTTCTCTCTCGTTCCTCTCTTTCTCTCTTGTTCCCCTGTTTCTCTCTCGTTCCCCTCTTTCTCTCTCGTTCCTCTCTTTCTCTCTCGTTCCCCTCTTTCTCTCTCGTTCCTCTCTTTCTCTCTCGTTCCTCTCTTTCTCTCTCGTTCCTCTCTTTCTCTCTTGTTCCCCTGTTTCTCTCTCGTTCCCCTCTTTCTCTCTCGTTCCCCTCTTTCTCTCTCATTCCTCTCTTTCTCTCTCGTTCCTCTCTTTCTCTCTCGTTCCTCTCTTTCTCTCTTGTTCCCCTGTTTCTCTCTCGTTCCTCTCTTTCTCTCTCGTTCCTCTCTTTCTCTCTCGTTCCCCTCTTTCTCTCTCATTCCCCACTTTCTCTCTCGTTCCTCTCTTTCTCTCTCGTTCCTCTCTTTCTCTCTCGTTCCCCTCTTTCTCTCTCGTTCCTCTTTCTCTATCACTCCCCTCTTTCTCTCTCGTTCCTCTCTTTCTCTCTCGTTCCCCTCTTTCTCTCTCGTTCCTCTCTTTCTCTCTCGTTCCCCTCTTTCTCTCTCATTCCCCACTTTCTCTCTCGTTCCTCTCTTTCTCTCTCGTTCCTCTCTTTCTCTCTCGTTCCTCTCTTTCTCTCTCGTTCCCCTCTTTCTCTCTCGTTCCTCTTTCTCTATCACTCCCCTCTTTCTCTCTCGTTCCCCTCTTTCTCTCTCATTCCCCACTTTCTCTCTCGTTCCTCTCTTTCTCTCTCGTTCCCCTCTTTCTCTCTCGTTCCTCTCTTTCTCTCTCGTTCCTCTCTTTCTCTCTCGTTCCTCTCTTTCTCTCTCGTTCCCCTCTTTCTCTCTCGTTCCTCTTTCTCTATCACTCCCCTCTTTCTCTCTCGTTCCCCTCTTTCTCTCTCATTCCCCACTTTCTCTCTCGTTCCTCTCTTTCTCTCTCGTTCCTCTCTTTCTCTCTCGTTCCTCTCTTTCTCTCTCGTTCCCCTCTTTCTCTCTCGTTCCTCTTTCTCTATCACTCCCCTCTTTCTCTCTCGTTCCTCTCTTTCTCTCTCATTCCCCACTTTCTCTCTCGTTCCCCTCTTTCTCTCTCGTTCCCCTCTTTCTCTCTCGTTCTCCTCTTTCTCTCTCGTTCCCCTCTTTCTCTCTCGTTCCTCTCTTTCTCTCTCGTTCCCCTCTTTCTCTCTCGTTCCTCTCTTTCTCTCTCGTTCCCCTCTTTCTCTCTCATTCCCCACTTTCTCTCTCGTTCCTCTCTTTCTCTCTCGTTCCTCTCTTTCTCTCTCGTTCCTCTCTTTCTCTCTCTCGTTCCCCTCTTTCTCTCTCTCGTTCCTCTCTTTCTCTCTCGTTCCTCTTTCTCTCTCGTTCCCCACTTTCTCTCTCTCGTTCCTCTCTTTCTCTATCACTCCCCTCTTTCTCTCTCGTTCCTTTCTTTCTCTCTCGTTCCTCTCTTTCTCTATCGTTCCCCTCTTTCTCTCTCGTTCCCATCTTTCTCTCTCGTTCCCCTCTTTCTCTCTCGTTCCTCTCTTTCTCTCTCGTTCCCCTCTTTCTCTCTCATTCCCCACTTTCTCTCTCGTTCCTCTCTTTCTCTCTCGTTCCTCTCTTTCTCTCTCGTTCCTCTCTTTCTCTCTCGTTCCTCTCTTTCTCTCTCGTTCCTCTCTTTCTCTCTCTCGTTCCTCTCTTTCTCTCTCGTTCCTCTTTCTCTCTCGTTCCCCTCTTTCTCTCTCTCGTTCCTCTCTTTCTCTATCACTCCCCTCTTTCTCTCTCGTTCCTCTCTTTCTCTCTCGTTCCCCTCTTTCTCTCTCATTCCCCACTTTCTCTCTCGTTCCTCTCTTTCTCTCTCGTTCCTCTCTTTCTCTCTCGTTCCTCTCTTTCTCTCTCTCGTTCCCCTCTTTCTCTCTCTCGTTCCTCTCTTTCTCTCTCGTTCCTCTTTCTCTCTCGTTCCCCTCTTTCTCTCTCTCGTTCCTCTCTTTCTCTATCACTCCCCTCTTTCTCTCTCGTTCCTCTCTTTCTCTCTCGTTCCCCTCTTTCTCTCTCATTCCCCACTTTCTCTCTCGTTCCTCTCTTTCTCTCTCGTTCCTCTCTTTCTCTCTCGTTCCTCTCTTTCTCTCTCTCGTTCCCCTCTTTCTCTCTCTCGTTCCTCTCTTTCTCTCTCGTTCCTCTTTCTCTCTCGTTCCCCTCTTTCTCTCTCTCGTTCCTCTCTTTCTCTATCACTCCCCTCTTTCTCTCTCGTTCCCCTCTTTCTCTCTCGTTCCTCTCTTTCTCTATCACTCCCCTCTTTCTCTCTCGTTCCCCTCTTTCTCTCTCGTTCCTCTCTTTCTCTATCACTCCCCTCTTTCTCTCTCGTTCCTCTCTTTCTCTCTCGTTCCTCTCTTTCTCTCTCGTTCCTCTCTTTCTCTCTCGTTCCCCTCTTTCTCTCTCGTTCCCCTCTTTCTCTCTCTCGTTCCTCTCTTTCTCTCTCGTTCCTCTTTCTCTCTCGTTCCCCTCTTTCTCTCTCTCGTTCCTCTCTTTCTCTATCACTCCCCTCTTTCTCTCTCGTTCCCCTCTTTCTCTCTCGTTCCTCTCTTTCTCTATCACTCCCCTCTTTCTCTCTCGTTCCCCTCTTTCTCTCTCGTTCCTCTCTTTCTCTCTCGTTCCTCTCTTTCTCTCTCATTCACCTCTTTCTCACTCATTCCTCCCCTCTTTCTCTCTCATTCCTCTCTTTCTCTCTCACTCTCCTCTTTCTCTCTCACTCTCCTCTTTCTCTCTCATTCCTCTCTTTCTCTCTCACTCTCCTCTTTCTCTTGTTCCTCTCTTTCTCTCTCACTCTCCTCTTTCTCTCTCGTTCCCCTCTTTCTCTCTCGTTCCTCTCTTTCTCTCTCGTTCCTCTCTTTCTCTCTCGTTCCCCTCTTTCTCTCTCGTTCTCCTCTTTCTCTCTCATTCCTCTCTTTCTCTATCACTCTCCTCTTTCTCTCTCGTTCCTCTCTTTCTCTCTCGTTCCTCTCTTTCTCACTCGTTCCTCTCTTTCTCTCTCTCGTTCCTCTCTTTCTCTCTCGTTCCCCTCTTTCTCTCTCGTTCCCCTCTTTCTCTCTCATTCCTCTCTTTCTCTCTCGTTCCTCTCTTTCTCTCTCGTTCCTCTCTTTCTCTATCACTCCCCTCTTTCTCTCTCGTTCCCCTCTTTCTCTCTCGTTCCTCTCTTTCTCTCTCATTCCTCTCTTTCTCTCTCGTTCCTCTCTTTCTCTCTCGTTCCCCTCTTTCTCTCTCATTCCTCTCTTTCCCTCTCGTTCCCCTCTTTCTCTCTCGTTCCTCTCTTTCTCTCTCGTTCCTCTCTTTCTCTATCACTCCCTGTGACAGGCTCTTCCTCGTGTCACGCGTGGGGGTAGCTGCTGTTCAAGCATACAGAGAGACAGACGTGGTGTTGTTGAAAACGCCGGCACAGGCGCGCAGGTTTTATTAACAAACAAACACTCTCGTTCCTCTCTTTCTCTCTCGTTCCTCTCTTTCTCTCTTGTTCCCCTGTTTCTCTCTCGTTCCCCTCTTTCTCTCTCGTTCCTCTCTTTCTCTCTCGTTCCCCTCTTTCTCTCTCGTTCCTCTCTTTCTCTCTCGTTCCTCTCTTTCTCTATCACTCCCTGTGACAGGCTCTTCCTCGTGTCACGCGTGGGGGTAGCTGCTGTTCAAGCATACAGAGAGACAGACGTGGTGTTGTTGAAAACGCCGGCACAGGCGCGCAGGTTTTATTAACAAACAAACACTCTCGTTCCTCTCTTTCTCTCTCGTTCCTTTTTCTCTCTCGTTCCTCTCTTTCTCTCTCGTTCCTCTCTTTCTCTCTCGTTCCCCTCTTTCTCTCTCGTTCCTCTCTTTCTCTCTCGTTCCTCTCTTTCTCTCTCGTTCCTCTCTTTCTCTCTCGTTCCTCTCTTTCTCTCTCGTTCCCCTCTTTCTCTCTCGTTCCTCTCTTTCTCTCTCGTTCCCCTCTTTCTCTCTCGTTCCTCTCTTTCTCTCTAATTCCTCTCTTACCCTCTCGTTCCCCTCTTTCTCTCTCGTTCCTCTCTTTCTCTATCACTCCCCTCTTTCTCTCTCGTTCCCCTCTTTCTCTCTCGTTCCTCTCTTTCTCTCTCATTCCTCTCTTTCCCTCTCGTTCCCCTCTTTCTCTCTCGTTCCTCTCTTTCTCTCTCGTTCCTCTCTTTCTCTCTGACTCTCCTCTTTCTCTCTCATTCCTCTCTTTCTCTCTCGTTCCTCTCTTTCTCTCTCGTTCCTCTCTTTCTCTATCACTCCCCTCTTTCTCTCTCGTTCCCCTCTTTCTCTCTCGTTCCTCTCTTTCTCTCTCATTCCTCTCTTTCCCTCTCGTTCCCCTCTTTCTCTCTCGTTCCTCTCTTTCTCTCTCGTTCCTCTCTTTCTCTATCACTCCCTGTGACAGGCTCTTCCTCGTGTCACGCGTGGGGGTAGCTGCTGTTCAAGCATACAGAGAGACAGACGTGGTGTTGTTGAAAACGCCGGCACAGGCGCGCAGGTTTTATTAACAAACAAACACTCTCGTTCCTCTCTTTCTCTCTCGTTCCTCTCTTTCTCTCTCGTTCCCCTCTTTCTCTCTCGTTCCTCTCTTTCTCTCTCGTTCCTCTCTTTCTCTCTCGTTCCTCTCTTTCTCTCTCGTTCCCCTCTTTCTCTCTCGTTCCTCTCTTTCTCTCTCGTTCCCCTCTTTCTCTCTCGTTCCTCTCTTTCTCTCTAATTCCTCTCTTACCCTCTCGTTCCCCTCTTTCTCTCTCGTTCCTCTCTTTCTCTATCACTCCCCTCTTTCTCTCTCGTTCCCCTCTTTCTCTCTCGTTCCTCTCTTTCTCTCTCGTTCCTCTCTTTCTCACTCGTTCCTCTCTTTCTCTCTCGTTCCTCTCTTTCTCTCTCGTTCCTCTCTTTCTCTCTTGTTCCCCTGTTTCTCTCTCGTTCCCCTCTTTCTCTCTCGTTCCTCTCTTTCTCTCTCGTTCCCCTCTTTCTCTCTCGTTCCTCTCTTTCTCTCTCGTTCCTCTCTTTCTCTATCACTCCCTGTGACAGGCTCTTCCTCGTGTCACGCGTGGGGGTAGCTGCTGTTCAAGCATACAGAGAGACAGACGTGGTGTTGTTGAAAACGCCGGCACAGGCGCGCAGGTTTTATTAACAAACAAACACTCTCGTTCCTCTCTTTCTCTCTCGTTCCTCTCTTTCTCTCTCGTTCCCCTCTTTCTCTCTCGTTCCTCTCTTTCTCTCTCGTTCCTCTCTTTCTCTCTCGTTCCTCTCTTTCTCTCTCGTTCCTCTCTTTCTCTCTCGTTCCCCTCTTTCTCTCTCGTTCCCCTCTTTCTCTCTCGTTCCTCTGTTTCTCTATCACTCCCCTCTTTCTCTCTCGTTCCTCTCTTTCTCTATCACTCCCCTCTTTCTCTCTCGTTCCTCTCTTTCTCTCTCGTTCCCCTCTTTCTCTATCATTCCCCTCTTTCTCTCTCGTTCCCCTCTTTCTCTCTCGTTCCTCTCTTTCTCTCTCGTTCCCCTCTTTCTCTCTCGTTCCTCTCTTTCTCTCTCGTTCCCCTCTTTCTCTCTCGTTCCTCTCTTTCTCTCTCGTTCCCCTCTTTCTCTCTCGTTCCCCTCTTTCTCTCTCGTTCCTCTCTTTCTCTATCACTCCCCTCTTTCTCTCTCGTTCCTCTCTTTCTCTCTCGTTCCCCTCTTTCTCTATCATTCCCCTCTTTCTCTCTCGTTCCTCTCTTTCTCTCTCGTTCCTCTTTCTCTATCACTCCCCTCTTTCTCTCTCGTTCCTCTCTTTCTCTCTCGTTCCCCTCTTTCTCTCTCGTTCCTCTCTTTCTCTCTCGTTCCCCTCTTTCTCTCTCGTTCCTCTCTTTCTCTCTCGTTCCCCTCTTTCTCTCTCATTCCCCACTTTCTCTCTCGTTCCTCTCTTTCTCTCTCGTTCCTCTCTTTCTCTCTCGTTCCTCTCTTTCTCTCTCGTTCCCCTCTTTCTCTCTCGTTCCTCTTTCTCTATCACTCCCCTCTTTCTCTCTCGTTCCTCTCTTTCTCTCTCGTTCCCCTCTTTCTCTCTCGTTCCTCTCTTTCTCTCTCGTTCCCCTCTTTCTCTCTCATTCAACACTTTCTCTCTCGTTCCTCTCTTTCTCTCTCGTTCCTCTCTTTCTCTCTCGTTCCCCTCTTTCTCTCTCGTTCCTCTTTCTCTATCACTCCCCTCTTTCTCTCTCGTTCCTCTCTTTCTCTCTCGTTCCCCTCTTTCTCTCTCGTTCCTCTCTTTCTCTCTCGTTCCCCTCTTTCTCTCTCATTCCCCACTTTCTCTCTCGTTCCTCTCTTTCTCTCTCGTTCCTCTCTTTCTCTCTCGTTCCCCTCTTTCTCTCTCGTTCCTCTTTCTCTATCACTCCCCTCTTTCTCTCTCGTTCCCCTCTTTCTCTCTCATTCCCCACTTTCTCTCTCGTTCCTCTCTTTCTCTCTCGTTCCCCTCTTTCTCTCTCGTTCCCCTCTTTCTCTCTCGTTCTCCTCTTTCTCTCTCGTTCCTCTCTTTCTCTCTCGTTCCCCTCTTTCTCTCTCGTTCCTCTTTCTCTATCACTCCCCTCTTTCTCTCTCGTTCCCCTCTTTCTCTCTCGTTCCTCTCTTTCTCTCTCGTTCCCCTCTTTCTCTCTCGTTCCTCTGTTTCTCTATCACTCCCCTCTTTCTCTCTCGTTCCTCTCTTTCTCTATCACTCCCCTCTTTCTCTCTCGTTCCTCTCTTTCTCTCTCGTTCCCCTCTTTCTCTATCATTCCCCTCTTTCTCTCTCGTTCCCCTCTTTCTCTCTCGTTCCTCTCTTTCTCTCTCGTTCCCCTCTTTCTCTCTCGTTCCTCTCTTTCTCTCTCTTTCCTCTCTTTCTCTCTCTTGTTCCTCTCTTTCTCTCTCGTTCCCCTCTTTCTCTCTCGTTCCTCTCTTTCTCTCTCGTTCCTCTCTTTCTCTCTCGTTCCTCTCTTTCTCTATCACTCCCCTCTTTCTCTCTCGTTCCCCTCTTTCTCTCTCGTTCCCCTCTTTCTCTCTCGTTCCTCTCTTTCTCTCTCGTTCCCCTCTTTCTCTCTTGTTCCCCTCTTTCTCTCTCGTTCCTCTCTTTCTCTCTCGTTCCTCTCTTTCTCTCTCGTTCCCCTCTTTCTCTCTCGTTCCCCTCTTTCTCTCTCGTTCCTCTCTTTCTCTCTCATTCCCCTCTTTCTCTCTCGTTCCTCTCTTTCTCTCTCGTTCCTCTCTTTCTCTCTCGTTCCTCTCTTTCTCTCTCGTTCCCCTCTTTCTCTCTCGTTCCTCTCTCACTCGTTCCTCTCTTTCTCACTCGTTCCTCTCTTTCTCTCTCGTTCCTCTCTTTCTCTCTCGTTCCTCTCTTTCTCTCTCGTTCCCCTCTTTCTCTCTCGTTCCTCTCTTTCTCTCTCGTTCCTCTCTTTCTCTCTCGTTCCTCTCTTTCTCACTCGTTCCTCTCTTTCTCTCTCTTTCCTCTCTTTCTCTCTCTTGTTCCTCTCTTTCTCTCTCGTTCCCCTCTTTCTCTCTCGTTCCTCTCTTTCTCTCTCGTTCCTCTCTTTCTCTCTCGTTCCTCTCTTTCTCTATCACTCCCCTCTTTCTCTCTCGTTCCCCTCTTTCTCTCTCGTTCCCCTCTTTCTCTCTCGTTCCTCTCTTTCTCTCTCGTTCCCCTCTTTCTCTCTTGTTCCCCTCTTTCTCTCTCGTTCCTCTCTTTCTCTCTCGTTCCTCTCTTTCTCTCTCGTTCCCCTCTTTCTCTCTCGTTCCCCTCTTTCTCTCTCGTTCCTCTCTTTCTCTCTCATTCCCCTCTTTCTCTCTCGTTCCTCTCTTTCTCTCTCGTTCCTCTCTTTCTCTCTCGTTCCTCTCTTTCTCTATCACTCCCCTCTTTCTCTCTCGTTCCCCTCTTTCTCTCTCGTTCCCCTCTTTCTCTCTCGTTCCTCTCTTTCTCTCTCGTTCCCCTCTTTCTCTCTCGTTCCCCTCTTTCTCTCTCGTTCCTCTCTTTCTCTCTCGTTCCTCTCTTTCTCTCTCGTTCCCCTCTTTCTCTCTCGTTCCCCTCTTTCTCTCTCATTCCTCTCTTTCTCTCTCGTTCCTCTCTTTCTCTCTCGTTCCTCTCTTTCTCTCTCGTTCCTCTCTTTCTCTATCACTCCCCTCTTTCTCTCTCGTTCCCCTCTTTCTCTCTCGTTCCCCTCTTTCTCTCTCGTTCCCCTCTTTCTCTCTCGTTCCTCTCTTTCTCTCTCGTTCCTCTCTTTCTCTCTCGTTCCCCTCTTTCTCTCTCGTTCCCCTCTTTCTCTCTCGTTCCTCTCTTTCTCTCTCATTCCCCTCTTTCTCTCTCGTTCCTCTCTTTCTCTCTCGTTCCTCTCTTTCTCTCTCGTTCCTCTCTTTCTCTATCACTCCCCTCTTTCTCTCTCGTTCCCCTCTTTCTCTCTCGTTCCCCTCTTTCTCTCTCGTTCCCCTCTTTCTCTCTCGTTCCTCTCTTTCTCTCTCGTTCCTCTCTTTCTCTCTCGTTCCCCTCTTTCTCTCTCGTTCCCCTCTTTCTCTCTCATTCCTCTCTTTCTCTCTCGTTCCTCTCTTTCTCTCTCGTTCCTCTCTTTCTCTCTTGTTCCCCTGTTTCTCTCTCGTTCCCCTCTTTCTCTCTCGTTCCTCTCTTTCTCTCTCGTTCCCCTCTTTCTCTCTCGTTCCTCTCTTTCTCTCTCGTTCCTCTCTTTCTCTCTCGTTCCTCTCTTTCTCTCTTGTTCCCCTGTTTCTCTCTCGTTCCCCTCTTTCTCTCTCGTTCCCCTCTTTCTCTCTCATTCCTCTCTTTCTCTCTCGTTCCTCTCTTTCTCTCTCGTTCCTCTCTTTCTCTCTTGTTCCCCTGTTTCTCTCTCGTTCCTCTCTTTCTCTCTCGTTCCTCTCTTTCTCTCTCGTTCCCCTCTTTCTCTCTCATTCCCCACTTTCTCTCTCGTTCCTCTCTTTCTCTCTCGTTCCTCTCTTTCTCTCTCGTTCCCCTCTTTCTCTCTCGTTCCTCTTTCTCTATCACTCCCCTCTTTCTCTCTCGTTCCTCTCTTTCTCTCTCGTTCCCCTCTTTCTCTCTCGTTCCTCTCTTTCTCTCTCGTTCCCCTCTTTCTCTCTCATTCCCCACTTTCTCTCTCGTTCCTCTCTTTCTCTCTCGTTCCTCTCTTTCTCTCTCGTTCCTCTCTTTCTCTCTCGTTCCCCTCTTTCTCTCTCGTTCCTCTTTCTCTATCACTCCCCTCTTTCTCTCTCGTTCCCCTCTTTCTCTCTCATTCCCCACTTTCTCTCTCGTTCCTCTCTTTCTCTCTCGTTCCCCTCTTTCTCTCTCGTTCCTCTCTTTCTCTCTCGTTCCTCTCTTTCTCTCTCGTTCCTCTCTTTCTCTCTCGTTCCCCTCTTTCTCTCTCGTTCCTCTTTCTCTATCACTCCCCTCTTTCTCTCTCGTTCCCCTCTTTCTCTCTCATTCCCCACTTTCTCTCTCGTTCCTCTCTTTCTCTCTCGTTCCTCTCTTTCTCTCTCGTTCCTCTCTTTCTCTCTCGTTCCCCTCTTTCTCTCTCGTTCCTCTTTCTCTATCACTCCCCTCTTTCTCTCTCGTTCCCCTCTTTCTCTCTCATTCCCCACTTTCTCTCTCGTTCACCTCTTTCTCTCTCGTTCCCCTCTTTCTCTCTCGTTCTCCTCTTTCTCTCTCGTTCCCCTCTTTCTCTCTCGTTCCTCTCTTTCTCTCTCGTTCCCCTCTTTCTCTCTCGTTCCTCTCTTTCTCTCTCGTTCCCCTCTTTCTCTCTCATTCCCCACTTTCTCTCTCGTTCCTCTCTTTCTCTCTCGTTCCTCTCTTTCTCTCTCGTTCCTCTCTTTCTCTCTCTCGTTCCCCTCTTTCTCTCTCTCGTTCCTCTCTTTCTCTCTCGTTCCTCTTTCTCTCTCGTTCCCCACTTTCTCTCTCTCGTTCCTCTCTTTCTCTATCACTCCCCTCTTTCTCTCTCGTTCCTTTCTTTCTCTCTCGTTCCTCTCTTTCTCTATCGTTCCCCTCTTTCTCTCTCGTTCCCATCTTTCTCTCTCGTTCCCCTCTTTCTCTCTCGTTCCTCTCTTTCTCTCTCGTTCCCCTCTTTCTCTCTCATTCCCCACTTTCTCTCTCGTTCCTCTCTTTCTCTCTCGTTCCTCTCTTTCTCTCTCGTTCCTCTCTTTCTCTCTCGTTCCTCTCTTTCTCTCTCGTTCCTCTATTTCTCTCTCTCGTTCCCCTCTTTCTCTCTCTCGTTCCTCTCTTTCTCTCTCGTTCCTCTTTCTCTCTCGTTCCCCTCTTTCTCTCTCTCGTTCCTCTCTTTCTCTATCACTCCCCTCTTTCTCTCTCGTTCCTCTCTTTCTCTCTCGTTCCCCTCTTTCTCTCTCATTCCCCACTTTCTCTCTCGTTCCTCTCTTTCTCTCTCGTTCCTCTCTTTCTCTCTCGTTCCTCTCTTTCTCTCTCTCGTTCCCCTCTTTCTCTCTCTCGTTCCTCTCTTTCTCTCTCGTTCCTCTTTCTCTCTCGTTCCCCTCTTTCTCTCTCTCGTTCCTCTCTTTCTCTATCACTCCCCTCTTTCTCTCTCGTTCCTCTCTTTCTCTCTCGTTCCCCTCTTTCTCTCTCATTCCCCACTTTCTCTCTCGTTCCTCTCTTTATCTCTCGTTCCTCTCTTTCTCTCTCGTTCCTCTCTTTCTCTCTCTCGTTCCCCTCTTTCTCTCTCTCGTTCCTCTCTTTCTCTCTCGTTCCTCTTTCTCTCTCGTTCCCCTCTTTCTCTCTCTCGTTCCTCTCTTTCTCTATCACTCCCCTCTTTCTCTCTCGTTCCCCTCTTTCTCTCTCGTTCCTCTCTTTCTCTATCACTCCCCTCTTTCTCTCTCGTTCCCCTCTTTCTCTCTCGTTCCTCTCTTTCTCTATCACTCCCCTCTTTCTCTCTCGTTCCTCTCTTTCTCTCTCGTTCCTCTCTTTCTCTCTCGTTCCTCTCTTTCTCTCTCGTTCCCCTCTTTCTCTCTCGTTCCCCTCTTTCTCTCTCTCGTTCCTCTCTTTCTCTCTCGTTCCTCTTTCTCTCTCGTTCCCCTCTTTCTCTCTCTCGTTCCTCTCTTTCTCTATCACTCCCCTCTTTCTCTCTCGTTCCCCTCTTTCTCTCTCGTTCCTCTCTTTCTCTATCACTCCCCTCTTTCTCTCTCGTTCCCCTCTTTCTCTCTCGTTCCTCTCTTTCTCTCTGACTCTCCTCTTTCTCTCTCGTTCCTCTCTTTCTCTCTCATTCACCTCTTTCTCACTCATTCCTCCCCTCTTTCTCTCTCATTCCTCTCTTTCTCTCTCACTCTCCTCTTTCTCTCTCACTCTCCTCTTTCTCTCTCATTCCTCTCTTTCTCTCTCACTCTCCTCTTTCTCTTGTTCCTCTCTTTCTCTCTCACTCTCCTCTTTCTCTCTCGTTCCCCTCTTTCTCTCTCGTTCCTCTCTTTCTCTCTCGTTCCTCTCTTTCTCTCTCGTTCCCCTCTTTCTCTCTCGTTCTCCTCTTTCTCTCTCATTCCTCTCTTTCTCTATCACTCTCCTCTTTCTCTCTCGTTCCTCTCTTTCTCTCTCGTTCCTCTCTTTCTCACTCGTTCCTCTCTTTCTCTCTCTCGTTCCTCTCTTTCTCTCTCGTTCCCCTCTTTCTCTCTCGTTCCCCTCTTTCTCTCTCATTCCTCTCTTTCTCTCTCGTTCCTCTCTTTCTCTCTCGTTCCTCTCTTTCTCTCTCGTTCCTCTCTTTCTCTCTCGTTCCTCTCTTTCTCTCTCGTTCCCCTCTTTCTCTCTCGTTCTCCTCTTTCTCTCTCATTCCTCTCTTTCTCTATCACTCTCCTCTTTCTCTCTCGTTCCTCTCTTTCTCTCTCGTTCCTCTCTTTCTCACTCGTTCCTCTCTTTCTCTCTCTCGTTCCTCTCTTTCTCTCTCGTTCCCCTCTTTCTCTCTCGTTCCCCTCTTTCTCTCTCATTCCTCTCTTTCTCTCTCGTTCCTCTCTTTCTCTCTCGTTCCCCTCTTTCTCTCTCATTCCTCTCTTTCTCTCTCGTTCCTCTCTTTCTCTCTCGTTCCTCTCTTTCTCTCTCGTTCCTCTCTTTCTCTCTCGTTCCCCTCTTTCTCTCTCGTTCCTCTCTTTCTCTCTCGTTCCTCTCTTTCTCTATCACTCCCTGTGACAGGCTCTTCCTCGTGTCACGCGTGGGGGTAGCTGCTGTTCAAGCATACAGAGAGACAGACGTGGTGTTGTTGAAAACGCCGGCACAGGCGCGCAGGTTTTATTAACAAACAAACACTCTCGTTCCTCTCTTTCTCTCTCGTTCCTCTCTTTCTCTCTCGTTCCCCTCTTTCTCTCTCGTTCCTCTCTTTCTCTCTCGTTCCTCTCTTTCTCACTCGTTCCTCTCTTTCTCTCTCGTTCCTCTCTTTCTCTCTCGTTCCTCTCTTTCTCTCTTGTTCCCCTGTTTCTCTCTCGTTCCCCTCTTTCTCTCTCGTTCCTCTCTTTCTCTCTCGTTCCCCTCTTTCTCTCTCGTTCCCCTCTTTCTCTCTCGTTCCTCTCTTTCTCTCTCGATCCCCTCTTTCTCTCTCGTTCCTCTCTTTCTCTCTCGTTCCTCTCTTTCTCTCTCGTTCCTCTCTTTCTCTATCACTCCCCTCTTTCTCTCTCGTTCCCCTCTTTCTCTCTCGTTCCTCTCTTTCTCTCTCATTCCTCTCTTTCCCTCTCGTTCCCCTCTTTCTCTCTCGTTCCTCTCTTTCTCTCTCGTTCCTCTCTTTCTCTATCACTCCCTGTGACAGGCTCTTCCTCGTGTCACGCGTGGGGGTAGCTGCTGTTCAAGCATACAGAGAGACAGACGTGGTGTTGTTGAAAACGCCGGCACAGGCGCGCAGGTTTTATTAACAAACAAACACTCTCGTTCCTCTCTTTCTCTCTCGTTCCTCTCTTTCTCTCTTGTTCCCCTGTTTCTCTCTCGTTCCCCTCTTTCTCTCTCGTTCCTCTCTTTCTCTCTCGTTCCTCTCTTTCTCTCTCGTTCCTCTCTTTCTCTCTCGTTCCTCTCTTTCTCACTCGTTCCTCTCTTTCTCTCTCGTTCCTCTCTTTCTCTCTCGTTCCTCTCTTTCTCTCTTGTTCCCCTGTTTCTCTCTCGTTCCCCTCTTTCTCTCTCGTTCCTCTCTTTCTCTCTCGTTCCCCTCTTTCTCTCTCGTTCCTCTCTTTCTCTCTCGTTCCTCTCTTTCTCTATCACTCCCTGTGACAGGCTCTTCCTCGTGTCACGCGTGGGGGTAGCTGCTGTTCAAGCATACAGAGAGACAGACGTGGTGTTGTTGAAAACGCCGGCACAGGCGCGCAGGTTTTATTAACAAACAAACACTCTCGTTCCCCTCTTTCTCTCTCGTTCCTCTCTTTCTCTCTCGTTCCCCTCTTTCTCTCTCGTTCCCCTCTTTCTCTCTCGTTCCCCTCTTTCTCTCTCGTTCCTCTGTTTCTCTATCACTCCCCTCTTTCTCTCTCGTTCCTCTCTTTCTCTATCACTCCCCTCTTTCTCTCTCGTTCCTCTCTTTCTCTCTCGTTCCCCTCTTTCTCTATCATTCCCCTCTTTCTCTCTCGTTCCCCTCTTTCTCTCTCGTTCCTCTCTTTCTCTCTCGTTCCCCTCTTTCTCTCTCGTTCCTCTCTTTCTCTCTCGTTCCCCTCTTTCTCTCTCGTTCCTCTCTTTCTCTCTCGTTCCCCTCTTTCTCTCTCGTTCCCCTCTTTCTCTCTCGTTCCTCTCTTTCTCTATCACTCCCCTCTTTCTCTCTCGTTCCTCTCTTTCTCTCTCGTTCCCCTCTTTCTCTATCATTCCCCTCTTTCTCTCTCGTTCCTCTCTTTCTCTCTCGTTCCTCTTTCTCTATCACTCCCCTCTTTCTCTCTCGTTCCTCTCTTTCTCTCTCGTTCCCCTCTTTCTCTCTCGTTCCTCTCTTTCTCTCTCGTTCCCCTCTTTCTCTCTCGTTCCTCTCTTTCTCTCTCGTTCCCCTCTTTCTCTCTCATTCCCCACTTTCTCTCTCGTTCCTCTCTTTCTCTCTCGTTCCTCTCTTTCTCTCTCGTTCCTCTCTTTCTCTCTCGTTCCCCTCTTTCTCTCTCGTTCCTCTTTCTCTATCACTCCCCTCTTTCTCTCTCGTTCCTCTCTTTCTCTCTCGTTCCCCTCTTTCTCTCTCGTTCCTCTCTTTCTCTCTCGTTCCCCTCTTTCTCTCTCATTCAACACTTTCTCTCTCGTTCCTCTCTTTCTCTCTCGTTCCTCTCTTTCTCTCTCGTTCCCCTCTTTCTCTCTCGTTCCTCTTTCTCTATCACTCCCCTCTTTCTCTCTCGTTCCTCTCTTTCTCTCTCGTTCCCCTCTTTCTCTCTAGTTCCTCTCTTTCTCTCTCGTTCCCCTCTTTCTCTCTCATTCCCCACTTTCTCTCTCGTTCCTCTCTTTCTCTCTCGTTCCTCTCTTTCTCTCTCGTTCCCCTCTTTCTCTCTCGTTCCTCTTTCTCTATCACTCCCCTCTTTCTCTCTCGTTCCCCTCTTTCTCTCTCATTCCCCACTTTCTCTCTCGTTCCTCTCTTTCTCTCTCGTTCCCCTCTTTCTCTCTCGTTCCCCTCTTTCTCTCTCGTTCTCCTCTTTCTCTCTCGTTCCTCTCTTTCTCTCTCGTTCCCCTCTTTCTCTCTCGTTCCTCTTTCTCTATCACTCCCCTCTTTCTCTCTCGTTCCCCTCTTTCTCTCTCGTTCCTCTCTTTCTCTCTCGTTCCCCTCTTTCTCTCTCGTTCCTCTGTTTCTCTATCACTCCCCTCTTTCTCTCTCGTTCCTCTCTTTCTCTATCACTCCCCTCTTTCTCTCTCGTTCCTCTCTTTCTCTCTCGTTCCCCTCTTTCTCTATCATTCCCCTCTTTCTCTCTCGTTCCCCTCTTTCTCTCTCGTTCCTCTCTTTCTCTCTCGTTCCCCTCTTTCTCTCTCGTTCCTCTCTTTCTCTCTCGTTCCCCTCTTTCTCTCTCGTTCCTCTCTTTCTCTCTCGTTCCCCTCTTTCTCTCTCGTTCCCCTCTTTCTCTCTCGTTCCTCTCTTTCTCTATCACTCCCCTCTTTCTCTCTCGTTCCTCTCTTTCTCTCTCGTTCCCCTCTTTCTCTATCATTCCCCTCTTTCTCTCTCGTTCCTCTCTTTCTCTCTCGTTCCTCTTTCTCTATCACTCCCCTCTTTCTCTCTCGTTCCTCTCTTTCTCTCTCGTTCCCCTCTTTCTCTCTCGTTCCTCTCTTTCTCTCTCGTTCCCCTCTTTCTCTCTCGTTCCTCTCTTTCTCTCTCGTTCCCCTCTTTCTCTCTCATTCCCCACTTTCTCTCTCGTTCCTCTCTTTCTCTCTCGTTCCTCTCTTTCTCTCTCGTTCCTCTCTTTCTCTCTCGTTCCCCTCTTTCTCTCTCGTTCCTCTTTCTCTATCACTCCCCTCTTTCTCTCTCGTTCCTCTCTTTCTCTCTCGTTCCCCTCTTTCTCTCTCGTTCCTCTCTTTCTCTCTCGTTCCCCTCTTTCTCTCTCATTCCCCACTTTCTCTCTCGTTCCTCTCTTTCTCTCTCGTTCCTCTCTTTCTCTCTCGTTCCCCTCTTTCTCTCTCGTTCCTCTTTCTCTATCACTCCCCTCTTTCTCTCTCGTTCCTCTCTTTCTCTCTCGTTCCCCTCTTTCTCTCTCGTTCCTCTCTTTCTCTCTCGTTCCCCTCTTTCTCTCTCATTCCCCACTTTCTCTCTCGTTCCTCTCTTTCAATTCAATTCAATTCAATGGTGCTTTATTGGCATGACTTACAATAGCAGGTGTTGCCAAAGCAATTATACAATACAGACATGTATATATACAATGCATCATGAATACATAGATATAAACAAACTGATTTATAAAGTACAGTAAAAAAAAAAAAACAAAAAAAACACATATCACTACTAACAATAAACATGTATCAGGACAATAAGCATTTACCTAATACATACATGCCTACATACACAACAACATACATACTGTATATACATAAGTGTGTGTGTGTCTCTGTGCAGAGCTCTCATTGTGTGTCCCTCAATCTGTGACATGCAGACACATACTGGGCTGCTAGTTGGGCTGTGCTTCTCTCCTCTCCCAGGAGGATTGGGACTTTTTCAGGGTTGGTCATGTTTGGGAAGTTTGGGAGGGAATTTGCAAATTTTTTAAAATAAGTTTGTCTATTTTCTGAGTATGTTTTACATTGAAGAAGGAAGTGCATCTCTGTCTCAACCTCTCCTGTCTCACAGTGACCACAGAGCCTTTCTTCTTTAGGAAGCCAGGTCTGCCGGTGACGGCCTTTTTCAATGGCCAGGCTGTGGTCACTGAGCCTGTACTTGGTCAGGATCTGCCTCTGCTTTGTATCTCTGACAGTAGAGAGATACTCTGCCAGAGTGTAATCTCTTTTTAGGGCCCGATAACAATCCAGTTTATTTTGAGATTTTGTTTCTGTGTCCCAATGTTTCAGATAGCAGTTTTTGGTTAGTTTTATAATTTGGTTGACTCTGATTGGGGGCTGGTAAGCAGTGCTGCCCTGAAGCTGGTTTGTTTTAGTATTATTAGTTGGGTTCAGTGCAGTGAGCTTCAGGGCCAGCTGGCTTAGAGGACTCTTTTCAGGGCTGAGCTCTTGGGTTTGCATGGCCTCATACTGGAGGGAGTCTGATTCACTTTTCTTTAGGTGCATCCAAAACTTTAGTGCTCTTTTCTTTATATTTATGAGTGTTGGGTAACGGCCTAATTCTGCCCTGCATGCATGATTTGGTGTTTTTCTTTGCACCTGTAGGATGTTTTTGTAGAGTTCAGCATGCAGGGTTTCGATTGGGTGTTTGTCCCATTTAGTGTAGTCTTGTTGACTGAGTGGACCCCATACCTCACTTCCATACAGCGCAATGGGCTGGATGACACTGTCAATTAATTTTAGCCATATTTTGATAGGAATATTGATTTTATAGAATCTTCTTTTGATGGCATAGAAAGCTCTTCTGGCTTTTTCCTTTAGTGCATTCACTGCTAGGTTAAAGCTCCCTGACGCACTGATAGTCAGGCCCAGGTACGTGTAGTCTGAGGTGTGTTCTAGTGTAGTGTTGTTTAGGGTGAAGTGGTATCTGATTCCCTGAGTTCTGGCCTTTTTTTGAAAAATCATTATTTTGGTCTTTTTAAAGTTTACTGCCAGGGCCCAGGTCTGACAGTACTGCTCCAGCAGTGCCAGGCTCTGCTGCAGCCCCTGCTCTGTGGGCGACAGCAGGACCAGGTCATCTGCATAGAGCAGGAACTTGACTTCGGTGTTGTGTAGAGTAAGGCCGGGGTCTGCAGACTGCTCCAACATCGTAGCCAACTCGTTAATATAAATATTGAACAGTGTTGGGCTCAGACTGCAGCCCTGCCTCACCCCCCGCCCCTGAGTGAAGAAATCAGTTCTTTTGTTGCCAATTTTGACTGCACATTTGTTTTCTGTGTACATTGATTTTATTATATCATAGATTTTACCCCCTACACCACTTTGAAGAATTCTGTAATATAAACCTTCATGCCAAATAGAATCAAATGCTTTTTTAAAGTCAATGAAGCAGGCGAAAATTTTGCCTTTATTTTTTTGGTGTACGTGTTTGTTTATTAGGGTGTGTAGGGTGTAAATATGATCTGTTGTGCGGTGATTTGGTAGGAATCCAATCTGACTCTTACTCAAGACATTGTGTTCGGTAAGGAAGGCCAGTATCCGGGCGTTGATGATACTGCAGAATACCTTCCCCAGATTACTGCTCACACAGATGCCCCGGTAGTTGTTGGGGTCGAATTTGTCTCCACTCTTGTGAATTGGGGATATAAGCCCTTGGTTCCAGATGTCAGGGAAGTAACCAGTACTTAGTACCATGTTGAACAATTTAAGCATTGCCTCCTGTAATTTAGGGCTGCTGTGTTTGAGCATCTCAGTGCTGATGCTGTCAGGGCTGCAGGCTTTTCTGGTTTTCAGTGCCTGCAGCTTCTTAGTTAATTCCTGTAGGGTGATTGGAACATCAATTGTGTTTTGGTTATCTTTAATTGATTGTTCAAGTAATTTCAGTTTTTCTCTAGTTTCATTTTGTTTATCTGTTAGATCTTTTTGTTGAATATCTTTATAAAGGTTTTCAAAATAATTTTTCCAAACTGTTCCATTTTGTATCGTCAATTCTTGTTGTTTTGTTGGGTTTAAATTGTTCCACATTTCCCAGAACTGATTTTGGTCAACAGATTTTTCAATGTCTGTGAGGGTTTTGTTTGTGTGTTTTTGTTTTTTCTGTTTGAGGGTGTGTTTGTAGTGTTTTAGAGTCTCACAGTACCTCAGACGTAAGTCTGTGTCTTGTGGTTGATGGTGTTTTTGATTAGATAATTTTCTTAGATTTGTTCGTATTGATTTACATTCATCATCAAACCATGACTGTGTGTGTTTTTGTTTCCGATTGATCTTCTTTTTGGTCTTTTTAATATTTGCCATTATGGCTGCTTTTTCAAATATCTGACTGCTGATGTCATTAACAGACAGATTTAGTCCTGTCATATTAGGTTGGTACAGAGTGTTGAGGAAAGTGTTAATGGTGTTAGTTATTTCAGTGGAACTGATTGCTTTGATATATTCCTCAGTGCTGTTTGGAGCCCATCTGTATGTTTGATTCAGATTGTACAGCTTACTGGGCTGTGTTTGTGTGTTGCTTGCCTGACTTCCTCTTTTCAGGAACACAGTGATTTGATTGTGGTCCGATAGAGGGGTTTGTTGCCTGACAGTGAATGCACTTAGAAAGGAGGGGTCCATGTCAGTGATGGCATAGTCGACTACACTAGTCCCAAGAGCTGAGCAAAACGTGAACCTCCCTAAAGAGTCCCCTCTGATCCTGCCATTAACGATGTACAGACCCAGGGCTTGACAGAGATGCACTAATTCTCTCCCATTTTTGTTCACGGCACGGTCAGGGTTGTTTCTCTGGATTGTGGTGGGTGTGAGGTACAGAGGGGTCTGTCCAAATACATGGCTGTTTCCCTGGGTGTTAATACAGTCAGGCTCTGAGCCTGTCCTGGCATTGAAATCCCCACAGAGCAGCACATTCCCCTGGGCCTAGAAATGGCCGATCTCTGTGTGGAGGGTGTTAAAATACTCTTCGTTGTAATAGGGGGATTCAGAAGGGGGGGTGTATGCTGCACACAGGTATATGTCATTTTGACATTGGGCTATTCCCTTGTTAATTTTGAGCCATGTGTGTGTTTGGCCCTGTTTGACTGGGCTGATGTAGCTGGCCAGCTCCTCTCTGTACCACACTATAATCCCCCCTGAGTCCCTGCCGCGCCGGACTGTGCTCAGTTTAATAGAGGGCACTATCGCCTCCCTGTAGCCTGAGGGGCAGTGTGTGAGCGCGTCTGCACGGCACCATGTCTCCAACAGAACTATCACATCGACATCTTTTGTATTTTTAATAAATTCAGGGTCTGTGCTCTTCAGCCCAAAAGCAGAGGAATACAGGCCCTGAATGTTCCAACAGCTAACAGTAAATTAACTCATGTAATCCAGCCAATATTATTCTTAATGAAATAAAAGGAGGGGGACCGGGGGGGGAGCGGGGGTGGGGATGGGACCGGTGTGGGAGTGCGGGGGGCAGCGGGGGTGGGAAAAGGGGGGGAGCGGGGGGGGGGGAGCGGGGGTGGGAATAGGGGGGGAGCGGGGGGGGAGCGGGGGTGGGAGTGTAGGGAGGGTGGTAGCACGGGGAGCAGGGGTGGGGGGGGCTGTGTATCTGTGGAGCTGCTCCCTCAATCCCTGCAGCTCCTTGTTGGTGGTTTTCTCTCTGCGCTGCATCTCCTCCTTGACGCTGGTCAGCTGGGTCCTTAGGCTCTCGTTCTCCTGCTGCAGGTCCTTCATCTCACTGGTCAGCTGGGTCCTTAGGCTCTCGTTCTCCTGCTGCAGGTCCTTCATCTCGCTGGTCAGCTGGGTGATGGCCACCCTGTTCTCTCTCTTGAGCTGGCTCACCTCATCTCTGAGCTGCTGGGTGATGCTGGTTTCCGTGAGCCTGGCCAGTGTAAGCTCTCTGAACTCCACAAACTCCAGCTCCAGCAGGGCCAGGCACTCCCGCATGTGCTGGGTGTCGCTGGGGGTCGTGGGGGTGGGCAGGTTGGTGTCGGGTGATGTGCAGTCTGAGGTACGATCTTCAGGGTCTTCAGGGTCGGTGTTCTCGGGGTCGTTGGCTGTAGTGTTTGTTTTTTCAATCTCTGCTGCCTCTTTTAGTTGTTTATATTTTTTTTCAAAGGAGGTCAGGCTAGCCTCACTGCCCTGGATCAACACAGTTCCGCTGTGGTAGGCATTAAATACTCAAGACTGTGCTGTCCGGGTCAGAGTCTTCTCTTAAGAGGATCTGTCTACCTTGGCAGATCCCTCTTTTGTGACGTTGCTGTACGTCTTACACACAGCAGTGTGCCAGGCATTGAGGTGTTGAGTGTAGAAGATGAGGTTGCTTCTCATCTTCTTGTCTCCTGTCCCAGAGTAGTCTGTGTACAGACACTCCGGGTTCTCTCTCAGCACGCTCAGTTTATGATGCTTCCTGGCCTGTGCGCTGCGCAGTTCAGCCGGGTACTGGAACTCCCTGCTCTCTGCACGCTGACGCGTCTCCATGGCAACCGGGAGAATCTACTACACTTTGTTGCAATTTCCAACTGTCACTGCCAACGGCTGCTTTTTGAAAGTAAACTGAACTTTTTTATTTTATTTTTAAAAGCAAACTACTGCTGAACTTTTAATTTTTGTAGTATTTTTTGTATTTATTACTATAAAATTATAAAATAAAATGATGGTAGTGTAAAACGCTTACCTCTACCTCTGTAATTTTCTTCCTTTATTTTCCTCTTTTATTTACTTCTATCTTTTCTTTCTTTCTCTTTCTTTATCCTTTTCTTTCCTTTTCTCAAATATTTTTCTTCTCTTCCTTTAATTCTCTCTTCTTTCCTTCCTTCCCTTTGCTCTGTGATTTTCTTCCTTTCTTTATTTTCCTCTTATTTCCTTCTTCCTTTCTTTCTTTTCTTTCTCTTTCTTTTTTCCCTTTCTTTCCTTTTCTTTTAATTTATCTTTTCTTCCTTTAATTCTCTCTTCTTTCCTTCCTTCCCTTTCCTCTCTGTGTTCTTTTTTCTTTTGGTCTTGGGATCTTCTTTTGGTGTTTTTATAATATTTAATCAAAATGTTTTCTCTTATTTTTTCATATTACGTTAAATACTACTTTAAGTATTACTTTACATATGTTTATGTTATTAAATTGGCATTTTATTTCACTAAGAAACATATAAATTTTTAAATTTTCAGGAGCTCATATTTTCTGTGACTGCTCACTCTAAAAGTCTCTCTCTCTCTCTCTCTCACTCTCCTCTTTCTCTCTCATTCCTCTCTTTCTCTCTTTCTCTCCTCTTTCTCTCTCGTTCCTCTCTCTCTCTTATTCCTCTCTTTCTCTCTCATTCCTCTCTTTCTCTCTCATTCCTCTCTTTCTCTCTCCCTCCCCTCTTTCTCTCTCGTTCCTCTCTTTCTCTCTCATTCCTCTCTTTCTCTCTTTCTCTCCTCTTTCTCTCTCGTTCCTCTCTGTCTCTCTTATTCCTCTCTTTCTCTCTCATTCCTCTCTTTCTCTCTCATTCCTCTCTTTCTCTCTCCCTCCCCTCTTTCTCTCTCGTTCCTCTCTTTCTCTCTCATTCCTCTCTTTCTCTCTCATTCCTCTCTTTCTCTCTCGTTCCTCTCTTTCTCTCTCATTCCTATCTTTCTCTCTCCTCTTTCTCTCTCATTCCTCTCTTTCTCTCTCGTTCCTCTTTCTCTCTTATTCCTCTCTTTCTCTCTCATTCCTCTCTTTCTCTCTCGTTCCTCTCTTTCTCTCTCATTCCTCTCTTTCTCTCTTTCTCTCCTCTTTCTCTCTCGTTCCTCTCTTTCTCTCTCATTCTTCTCTTTCTCTATCCCTCCCCTATTTCTCTCTCATTCTCCTCTTTCTCTCTCATTCTCCTCTTTCTCTCTCACTCTCCTCTTTCTCTCTTGTTCCTCTCTCTCTCACTCTCCTCTTTCTCTCTCATTCTCCTCTTTCTCTCTCACTCTCCTCTTTCTCTCTCATTCCTCTCTTTCTCTCTCACTCTCCTCTTTCTCTCTCATTCCTCTCTTTCTCTCTCACTCTCCTCTTTCTCATTCTCCTATTTCTCTCTCACTCTCCTCTTTCTCTCTCATTCCTCTCTTTCTCTCTCATTCACCTCTTTCTCACTCATTCCTCCCCTCTTTCTCTCTCATTCCTTTCTTTCTCTCTCACTCTCCTCTTTCTCTCTCATTCCTCTCTTTCTCTCTCACTCTCCTCTTTCTCTCTCATTCCTCTCTTTCTCTCTCACTCTCCTCTTTCTCTCTCATTCCTCTCTTTCTCTCTCACTCTCCTCTTTCTCTCTTGTTCCTCTCTTTCTCTCTCACTCTCCTCTTTCTCACTCTCCTCTTTCTCTCTCATTCCTCTCTTTCTCTCTCATTCACCTCTTTCTCCTCTTTCTCACTCATTCCTCCCCTCTTTCTCTCTCATTCCTCTCTTTCTCTCTCACTCTCCTCTTTCTCTCTCATTCCTCTCTTTCTCTCTCACTCTCCTCTTTCTCTCTTGTTCCTCTCTCTCTCTCACTCTCCTCTTTCTCTCTCATTCTCCTCTTTCTCTCTTGTTCCTCTCTCTCTCTCACTCTCCTCTTTCTCTCTCATTCTCCTCTTTCTCTCTCATTCCTCTCTTTCTCTCTCATTCCTCTCTTTCTCTCTCCCTCCCCTCTTTCTCTCTCGTTCCTCTCTTTCTCTCTCATTCCTCTCTTTCTCTCTCATTCCTCTCTTTCTCTCTCATTCCTCTCTTTCTCTCTCATTCCTCTCTTTCTCTCTCCTCTTTCTCTCTCATTCCTCTCTTTCTCTCTCATTCCTCTCTTTCTCTCTCATTCCTCTCTTTCTCTCTCATTCCTCTCTTTCTCTCTCCTCTTTCTCTCTCATTCCTCTCTTTCTCTCTCATTCCTCTCTTTCTCTCTCATTCCTCTCTTTCTCATTCCTCTCTTTCTCTCTTTCTCTCCTCTTTCTCTCTCGTTCCTCTCTTTCTCTCTCGTTCCTCTTTCTCTCTCCTCTTTCTCTCTCATTCCTATCTTTCTCTCTCATTCCTCTCTTTCTCTCTCATTCCTCTCTTTCTCTCTTTCTCTCCTTTCTCTCTCGTTCCTCTCTTTCTCTCTTATTCCTCTCTTTCTCTCTCACTCTCCTCTTTCTCTCTCATTCTTCTCTTTCTCTATCCCTCCCCTCTTTCTCTCTCATTCCTCTCTTTCTCTCTCATTCCTCTCTCATTCCTCTCTTTCTCTCTCCCTCCTCTCTTTCTCTATCCCTCCCCTCTTTCTCTCTCATTCCTCTCTTTCTCTCTCGTTCCTCTCTGTCTCTCTTATTCCTCTCTTTCTCTCTCATTCCTCTCTTTCTCTCTCCCTCCCCTCTTTCTCTCTCGTTAATCTCTTTCTCTCTCATTCCTCTTTTTCTCTCTAATTCCTCTCTTTCTCTCTCGTTCCTCTCTTTCTCTCTCATTCCTCTCTTTCTCTCTCCTCTTTCTCTCTCATTCCTCTCTTTCTCTCTCGTTCCTCTCTTTCTCTTTTATTCCTCTCTTTCTCTCTCATTCCTCTCTTTCTCTCTCGTTCCTCTCTTTCTCTCTCATTCCTCTCTTTCTCTCTTATTCCTCTCTTTCTCTCTCATTCCTCTCTTTCTCTCTCGTTCCTCTCTTTCTCTCTCATTCCTCTCTTTCTCTCTTTCTCTCCTCTTTCTCTCTCGTTCCTCTCTTTCTCTCTTATTCCTCTCTTTCTCATTCCTCTCTTTCTCTCTCATTCCTCTCTTTCTCTCTTTCTCTCCTCTTTCTCTCTCGTTCCTCTCTTTCTCTCTTATTCCTCTCTTTCTCTCTCACTCTCCTCTTTCTCTCTCATTCTTCTCTTTCTCTATCCCTCCCCTCTTTCTCTCTCATTCCTCTCTTTCTCTCTCATTCCTCTCTCATTCCTCTCTTTCTCTCTCCCTCCTCTCTTTCTCTATCCCTCCCCTCTTTCTCTCTCATTCCTCTCTTTCTCTCTCGTTCCTCTCTTTCTCTCTCATTCCTCTCTTTCTCTCTCATTCCTCTCTTTCTCTCTCGTTCCTCTCTTTCTCTCTCATTCCTCTCTTTCTCTCTCCCTCCCCTCTTTCTCTCTCGTTCCTCACTTTCTCTCTCATTCCTCTTTCTCTCTCATTCCTCTCTTTCTCTCTCGTTCCTCTCTTTCTCTCTCATTCCTCTCTTTCTCTCCTCTTTCTATCTCGTTCCTCTCTTTCTCTCTTATTCCTCTCTTTCTCTCTCATTCCTCTCTTTCTCTATCATTCCTCTCTTTCTCTCCTCTTTCTCTCTCGTTCCTCTCTTTCTCTCTTATTCCTCTCTTTCTCTCTCACTCTCCTCTTTCTCTCTCATTCCTCTCTTTCTCTATCCCTCCCCTCTTTCTCTCTCATTCCTCTTTCTCTCTCATTCCTCTCTCAATCCTCTCTTTCTCTCTCCCTCCTCTCTTTCTCTATCCCTCCCCTCTTTCTCTCTCATTCCTCTCTTTCTCTATCCCTCCCCTCTTTCTCTCTCATTCCTCTTTCTCTCTTATTCCTCTCTTTCTCTCTCACTCTCCTCTTTCTCTCTCATTCCTCTCTTTCTCTATTATTCCTCTCTTTCTCTCTCTCTCATTCCTCTCTTTCTCTCTCACTCTCCTCTTTCTCTCTCATTCCTCTCTCTCTCTCGTTCCTCTCTTTCTCTTATTCCTCTCTTTCTCTCTTATTCCTCTCTTTCTCTCTCGTTCCTCTCTTTCTCTCTCATTCCTCTTTTTCTCTCTCCTCTTTCTCTCTCATTCCTCTCTTTCTCTCTAGTTCCCCTCTTTCTCTCTTATTCCTCTCTTTCTCTCTCATTCCTCTCTTTCTCTATCCCTCCCCTCTTTCTCTCTCATTCCTCTCTTTCTCTCTCGTTCCTCTCTTTCTCTCTCATTCCTCTCTTTCTCTCTTTCTCTCCTCTTTCTCTCTCGTTCCTCTCTGTCTCTCTTATTCCTCTCTTTCTCTCTCATTCCTCTCTTTCTCTCTCATTCCTCTCTTTCTCTCTCCCTCCCCTCTTTCTCTCTCATTCCTCTCTTTCTCTCTCATTCCTCTCTTTCTCTCTCGTTCCTCTCTTTCTCTCTCATTCCTCTCTTTCTCTCTCCTCTTTCTCTCTCATTCCTCTCTTTCTCTCTCGTTCCTCTCTTTCTCTCTTATTCCTCTCTTTCTCTCTCATTCCTCTCTTTCTCTCTCGTTCCTCTCTTTCTCTCTTATTCCTCTCTTTCTCTCTCATTCCTCTCTTTCTCTCTCGTTCCTCTCTTTCTCTCTCATTCCTCTCTTTCTCTCTTTCTCTCCTCTTTCTCTCTCGTTCCTCTCTTTCTCTCTCATTCTTCTCTTTCTCTATCCCTCCCCTATTTCTCTCTCATTCTCCTCTTTCTCTCTCATTCTCCTCTTTCTCTCTCACTCTCCTCTTTCTCTCTCATTCCTCTCTTTCTCTCTCATTCACCTCTTTCTCACTCATTCCTCCCCTCTTTCTCTCTCATTCCTCTCTTTCTCTCTCACTCTCCTCTTTCTCTCTCATTCCTCTCTTTCTCTCTCACTCTCCTCTTTCTCTCTCATTCCTCTCTTTCTCTCTCACTCTCCTCTTTCTCTCTCATTCCTCTCTTTCTCTCTCATTCACCTCTTTCTCACTCATTCCTCCCCTCTTTCTCTCTCATTCCTCTCTTTCTCTCTCACTCTCCTCTTTCTCTCTCATTCCTCTCTTTCTCTCTCACTCTCCTCTTTCTCTCTCATTCCTCTCTTTCTATCTCACTCTCCTCTTTCTCTTGTTCCTCTCTTTCTCTCTCACTCTCCTCTTTCTCTCTTGTTCCTCTCTTTCTCTCTCACTCTCCTCTTTCTCTCTCATTCTCCCCTTTCTCTCTCATTCTCCTCTTTCTCTCTCATTCTCCTCTTTCTCACTCTCCTCTTTCTCTCTTGTTCCTCTCTCTCTCTCACTCTCCTCTTTCTCTCTTGTTCCTCTCTTTCTCTCTCACTCTCCTCTTTCTCTCTCATTCTCCCCTTTCTCTCTCATTCTCCTCTTTCTCTCTCATTCTCCTCTTTCTCACTCTCCTCTTTCTCTCTTGTTCCTCTCTCTCTCTCACTCTCCTCTTTCTCTCTCATTCTCCTCTTTCTCTCTCACTCTCCTCTTTCTCTCTCACTCTCCTCTTTCTCTCTCATTCCTCTCTTTCTCTCTCATTCACCTCTTTCTCACTCATTCCTCCCCTCTTTCTCTCTCATTCCTCTCTTTCTCTCTCACTCTCCTCTTTCTCTCTCATTCCTCTCTTTCTCTCTCACTCTCCTCTTTCTCTTGTTCCTCTCTTTCTCTCTCACTCTCCTCTTTCTCTCACTCTCCTCTTTCTCTCTCATTCTCCTCTTTCTCTCTCATTCTCCTCTTTCTCTCTCACTCTCCTCTTTCTCTCTCATTCCTCTCTTTCTCTCTCATTCACCTCTCACTCATTCCTCCCCTCTTTCTCTCTCATTCCTCTCTTTCTCTCTCTCTCCTCTTTCTCTCTCATTCCTGTCTTTCTCTCTCTCCTCTTTCTCTCTCATTCCTCTCTTTCTCTCTCACTCTCCTCTTTCTCTCTTGTTCCTCTCTTTCTCTCTCACTCTCCTCTTTCTCTCTCATTCTCCTCTTTCTCTCTCATTCTCCTCTTTCTCTCTCACTCTCCTTTTTCTCTCTTGTTCCTCTCTCTCTCGCTCTCCTCTTTCTCTCTCATTCTCCTCTTTCTCTCTCACTCTCCTCTTTCTCTCTCATTCCTCTCTTTCTCTCTCATTCACCTCTTTCTCCTCTTTCTCACTCATTCCTCCCCTCTTTCTCTCTCATTCCTCTCTTTCTCTCTCACTCTCCTCTTTCTCTCTCATTCCTCTCTTTCTCTCTCACTCTCCTCTTTCTCTCTTGTTCCTCTCTTTCTCTCTCACTCTCCTCTTTCTCTCTCATTCTCCTCTTTCTCTCTCATTCTCCTCTTTCTCTCTCACTCTCCTCTTTCTCTCTTGTTCCTCTCTCTCTCACTCTCCTCTTTCTCTCTCATTCTCCTCTTTCTCTCTCATTCTCCTCTTTCTCTCTCGTTCCTCTCTTTCTCTATCACTGACCTCTTTCTCTCTCATTCCTCTCTTTCTCTCTCATTCACCTCTTTCTCACTCATTCCTCCCCTCTTTCTCTCTCATTCCTCTCTTTCTCTCTCACTCTCCTCTTTCTCTCTCATTCCTCTCTTTCTCTCT
>NC_081236.1:8795971-8848471 GCF_902713425.1 Acipenser ruthenus | reverse complement strand
CAGGGAGCCGCCGATCGGGATGAAGCCGCCCACACCACAGCCGAGGCTGAAGAGACTCAGCCACGGTCCGGCACAAAATAAAACTACCGAAAATGATGAGGGTTTTGTGATGGTAGCTAAAAAAAGACTTAAAAAACAAAAAAACAAAGAAGTTGCAGATCTGCCTAACAGCGAGCGGGGGACGGAGCAGAGCCCCGAGCCTGTGCTGGAGGGGAGCCTGCAGTCTCAGGCAGGGGGGTCTGTCCCTCCTGATATGGAGGGAGAGGGGAGCGGCACGGCGACGGGCTTACAACCCGGCGCGGTGCAGCGCTCTTCTCTCTCTGAACCCCAGCAAGCGGAGGCAGAGGCAGCGGTGACGGCTGTGGCTGTGCTGGGAGGAGGAGAGGAGAGCGGCGCTGCAGAGGCGGAGAGAGCCGCGGAGGAGCAGACAGCCGTGGACGGCAGAGCAGACAGCGAGGACGGAGCAGAGGAAATGGAGGGGGAGCTCTCTGACTCCTCGCTTATCTCTGACATCCCCGATAGCCAACCCGTTAACAGGGGGGAAAAAATCTATACCCTAGATGAATTTAAACAGTTTATGGAGAGTACAAAAGGGAAAAGGGGGGTTGAAATTGAAAACTTCTTCCCAGATCTGAGATTATTCCTCCACTCAGCACACATCGTCACACGAAAGGCAACATTAGAGGAGTTTGACCAGCAAAAAAGGTACCGTCTTAAAAAATATGTTCAAATAATTAAGAAAAAGATCGCTAATGTTGCCAAACAATAATTTTAAAAATGGATACTTCTTTTAAGAATTTTTTTATTGTTGCTTGTTTTACTCTGTCAGTTTTATTTTTTTTAGCCGCTATGGAAAAGTGCGTTTTTATTTCTTTTAACGTGAATGGCTGCAGACAGTCTTTTAAAAGAGCGCAGCTGTGTGAGTTTTTAGAGCAGAAGCGGGCGGGGGTCGCGCTGCTGCAGGAGACGCACTCAGACAGGGAGAATGAGGCGGCGTGGCTGGCAGAGTGGAGGGGGCCGTGTGTGCTGAGCCACGGCTCAAGCACCAGTGCAGGAGTGGCAATTTTATTTAAGCCCAGCCTAGGAGCAACAATTTTAGATATTGAAGAAATTGAAAAGGGGAGGTTATTAAAAGTGAGAGCAAGGTTGGGTGGTACTGAATTTGTTTTTATTAATATTTATGCACCAAATAAAGGAAGGGAACGCATTTTAATTTTTAATAAATTAAAGCAAGCTCTTTTAAATATTGATAATGATGATGTGGTGGTGGTGGGAGGAGATTTTAACTGCACTATTGATTTTACAATGGATAGAAATAATGAGGAACCCAATCCCCAATCCTCAAGTGAATTAGCTGCAGTTTTTCAGTTCAGTGGCCTGGTTGATGTCTGGAGGTGTCTGCACCCCAATGCAAGACAGTACACCTGGTCTCATTGTCGCGCACAACAAATATATAGAGCCAGGTTAGACCGCTTCTACACATCACACACACATTTGAATAAATTCATTAAAGCCAATATCATCCCCAGTAGCCTCTCTGACCACCACTGCCTGTTAGTTACAGTAATACTCACCACTGACTCTCACAGCACCTCCTACTGGCATTTTAATTTAAAGCTATTACAGGACACACTTTTTGTAAAACAGTTTAATGATTTTTGGAACATTTGGAAAAAAGAAAAAACAAATTATAAAAATATTAGGCAGTGGTGGGACATTGGCAAAACGCAGATTAAAATCTTTTGCCAGCAGTACACACTCAATTCAACCGGGTCACTGAACGCAGCAGTGAGAGAGCTGGAGTTGAAAATTCTCCAGTTAGAGAGCAGCCTGGACACAGACCACCAGGAGCAGACCCTGCAAACACTGAGGGAGCAGAAACACATGCTGGGCAGCCTGCTGAAGGAAAGAGTGAAGGGGGCGCTGGTGCGCTCTCGCTTCATAGAGCTTAAAGACATGGACACCCCCTCCAGTTTCTTTTTTGGCTTGGAGAGGAGGAGAGCAGACAGCCGGAAGATGCACTGCGTCCGGACGCCTTGCGGCAGGGAGCTGTACAGCCGGGAGGAGATCAGCAGGGAGGCAGTAAAATTCTATTCTGAACTATACAGCAAAGAGCCTTGTGAGCAGAAGGATACAGACCTGCTGCTCCAGGATTTGCCCACCCTGAGCGAGGAAGAACAGAACCAATTAGACAAGCCACTAACATATCAGGAGCTGACCACTGCTGTTACACAGCTTTCAAATGGAAAAGCTCCTGGCATTGATGGACTGCCCACTGAATTTTTTAAAAATTTCTGGACTGTGATTGGTGAGGACTTTTTGCAGGTGCTGGGAGAGAGCCTCCGAGATAAAGAACTGCCCCTCAGCTGCAGGAGGGCAGTAATCACACTACTGCCCAAGAAAGGAGACCTGTGTTTACTCAAAAACTGGAGACCTGTATCGCTTTTATGTTCTGATTTTAAAATTATTTCAAAATGTCTGGCCAATAGACTAAAAATGTGTATAGGAGCTGTAATACACATGGACCAAACTTACTGCATACCGGGACGTTCCATTTTTGATAATTTGTTTTTAATTCGAGACTTTTTATCAATGGCTAAGACATGTGATTTGAATGTTGGGCTGGTTTCTTTAGATCAGGAGAAAGCGTTTGACAGAGTCGACCACACATACCTTTTTAAAACCCTGGAAGCCTTCGGGTTTGGCCCTGTTTTTATTTCTTATATCCAGCTTTTATATTGGAATGTTTTTAGCATTTTAAAGATTAACAATGGGCTGAGTCAGCCCTTCCCAGTGTGCAGGGGTATTAGGCAGGGCTGCTCCCTGTCTGGAATGCTTTATTCACTGGCCATAGAGCCCCTGCTGCACCTGCTGAGGGGCCGGCTGGTTGGCTGGGCAGTGCCCTCCTCACCCTCCTCTGTCGCAGTGAAGGTGTCCGCTTATGCAGACGATGTGAACGTGTTTGTGTGCAGTGACGGAGACATCAAGGCACTACAGCAGAGCCTGCACACATTCCAAAGAGCCTCTACAGCAAGAGTTAACTGGGCAAAGTGTGACACCTTCCTGTCAGGCAGTTGGCATGATTGCACCCCCCCTGTCCTGCCTGAGGCGCTGAGATGGGACAGGACAGGTATAAAAGTGCTGGGGGTGTTTTTTGGAGTGGAGATATATATGCAGAAAAATTGGGAGGGCCTAGTGGACAGGGTGAGGGGGCGGCTGCAGAGATGGAGGGGACTGCTGGCCCAGCTGTCCTTTAGGGGAAGGGTCCTGGTGATTAATAATCTGGTGGCCTCCATGCTGTGGCACAGGCTGGTGTGTCTGGACCCTCCCCGGGGCATGGTGCAGGAGATCCAAAGAATACTGCTGGAGTTTTTCTGGAGCGGGAGACATTGGCTGAGGCCAGCGGTCCTGTATCTCCCCACTGATGAAGGGGGGCAGGGGTTGGTCTGCATTGCCAGCAGGGTGGCGGCCTTCAGACTGCAGGCGGTTCAGAGGCTCCTGTACGCTGGGGAGGAGGCTCATTGGAAGAGGCTAGCTTGTTTTTTCCTCAGCAGAGTAGGGGGGCTGGGGATAGACAAACACCTGTTTTTAATTGAGAGTGCCAGACTAGCTAAAGTAGGTCTCTCTTCTTTTTACTTGAGTGTTTTAGATGCCTGGAGGACAGTGAGGGTGGCGAGAGATGAGGGGTCCCTGACAGGCAGGGTCCTGTTGGAGGAGCCCCTATTTTTCAATCCGCTCTTCCCTGTACGTTTCTTTCAGTCAATGACGCTCTGTGCCAGCTTTGTGAGGGCAGGAGTGACCAGGCTGAGACATCTTATCAACTTTGAGCTCTCCTGCTGGCTGACTGCTACACAGCTGTCTGGGCGGCTGGGCTGGCACTCTGAGAGACTGGCAGAGAAAATGGTCAGTGAACTGAGAAGTTGTCTTTCCCCCGAGCTCAGGGAGGCTGTGAGAGAGGAGATGTCCAGCGGCACAGGGCAGAGACAAGACTTCATCTTTCCAGGGCTGCTAGTGTGTCCAGCAGTAGGTGAAGGAGAGGAGGGTGTAGGAAACGAGGGAATGTTATTAAACCTAGACACAGTTAAAGATCTAACTCTTCATACAGCAGAGAGTAAGAAGATCTACCAAATTTGTGTGAAGGCATCACATTCCCACCAGTTGAGGGGGTTGGTGGATTCAAGATGGAGGGCATGTCTGGAGGTAAAGGAGGGGGTGCAGGCCAGTATGGAGGGTGCTGTATAAACTGCCCCTCACCAAGAGAGCGGGGGACCTGCAGTGGAGGATCCTGCACTGTATTGTGTCCACCGGCAGGTTTCTCCACAGAGTTGATGCTAGCATTAGCTCAGAGTGCTGTTTCTGCTCTGCAGAGGAAACAGTGTTTCACATGTATAGTGAGTGTGTCAGGCTAGGACCACTCTTCCATCTCCTACAGGAGCTCCTGCAGGACCTAGGCGAGGAGTTCACAAAAGAGCTTTTTATCTTTGGGGTTCCCTACAGTTTTAAAAAGAGAAACAGGTGTGTTTTAATTAATTTTATAATGGGTCAGGCAAAATTGGCCATTTTAAAATCCAGAAAGAACAGTATCTCTGGGGCCGGGCTGACTGATGTTGTGTTGCAGTTCAGGGTTTTGGTGGTCAGCCGGATAAGAGTGGATTTTGAATTTTTTAAACTAAATAATAACCCGGAGGACTTCCAGGAGAGGTGGTGTGTGGGAGACGCCTTGTGTGCTGTGAGTGAGGAGGGGGAGCTCCAGGAGAGGTGGTGTGTGGGAGACGCCTTGTGTGCTGTGAGTGAGGAGGGGGAGCTCCAGGAGAGGTGGTGTGTGGGAGACGCCTTGTGTGCTGTGAGTGAGGAGGGGGAGCTCCAGGAGAGGTGGTGTGTGGGAGACGCCTTGTGTGCTGTGAGTGAGGAGGGGGAGCTCCAGGAGAGGTGGTGTGTGGGAGACGCCTTGTGTGCTGTGAGTGAGGAGGGGGAGCTCCAGGAGAGGCGGTGTGTGGGAGACGCCTTGTGTGCTGTGAGTGAGGAGGGGGAGCTCCAGGAGAGGTGGTGTGTGGGAGACGCCTTGTGTGCTGTGAGTGAGGAGGGGGAGCTCCAGGAGAGGTGGTGTGTGGGAGACGCCTTGTGTGCTGTGAGTGAGGAGGGGGAGCTCCAGGAGAGGTGGTGTGTGGGAGACGCCTTGTGTGCTGTGAGTGAGGAGGGGGAGCTCCAGGAGAGGTGGTGTGTGGGAGACGCCTTGTGTGCTGTGAGTGAGGAGGGGGAGCTCCAGGAGAGGTGGTGTGTGGGAGACGCCTTGTGTGCTGTGAGTGAGGAGGGGGAGCTCCAGTTTTTGTTCTAGTTTTAATTTTATTTTTTATTGTTTTACAGTGTTTTTATTAATTTTGGCTTTAATCTGTTTTTAACAGAAAGAAAACACTGTGTTTTTTAATTGATTTTTTATGATCCTTTTATTTTGGTAAAATCTATTTTTAAGGAGAACATGATGTATTTTAGGATTTTTTAATATTGCTAAATCTTAATTTTGTTATGTTTTACCTTTATTGAGTTTTAATGGATTTTATTTGGAATGTTAAATAAAGGATCTTAAAAGTCAAAAGTCTCTTTCTCTTTCACTCCCCTCTTTCTCTCTCGTTCCCCTCTTTCTCTCCCGTTCCTCTCTTTCTCGCTTGTTCCTCTCTTTCTCTCTCGTTCCCCTCTTTCTCTCTCGTTCCTCTCTTTCTCTATCACTCCCCTCTTTCTCTCTCGTTCCCCTCTTTCTCTCTCATTCCCCTCTTTCTCTCTCGTTTCTCTCTTTCTCTATCACTCCCCTCTTTATATCTCGTTCCCCTCTTTCTCTCTCGTTCCCCTCTTTCTCTCTCGTTCCCCTCTTTCTCACTCGTTTCTCTCTCTCTATCACTCCCCACTTTCTATCTCGTTCCCCTCTTTCTCTCTCGTTCCTCTCTTTCTCTCTCGTTCCTCTCTTTCCCTATCGCTCCCCTTTTTCTCTCTTGTTCCCCTCTTTCTCTCTCGTTCCCCTCTTTCTCTCTCGTTCCTCTCTTTATATATAGTTCCCCTCTTTCTCTCTCGTTCCTCTCTTTCTCTATCACTCCCCTCTTTCTCTCTCGTTCCTCTCTTTCTCTTTTGTTCCTCTCTTTCTCTATCACTCAGATCTTTCTCTCTCGTTCCCCTCTTTCTCTCTCGTTCCTCTCTTTCTATATCGTTCCCCTCTTTCTCTCTCGTTTCTCTCTTTCTCTATCACTCCCCTCTTTCTATCTCGTTCCCCTCTTTCTCTCTCGTTCCCCTCTTTCTCTCTCGTTACTCTCTTTCTCTCTCGTTCCTCTCTTTATATATCGTTCCCCTCTTTCTCTCTCGTTCCTCTCTTTCTCTATCACTCCCCTCTTTCTCTCTCGTTCCTCTCTTTCTCTTTTGTTCCTCTCTTTCTCTATCACTCAGATCTTTCTCTCTCATTCCCATCTTTCTGTCGTTCCTCTCTTTCTCTATCACTCCCCTCTTTCTCTCTCGTTCCTCTCTGTCTCTATCACTCAGATCTTTCTCTCTCGTTCCCCTCTTTCTATATTGTTCCCCTCTTTCTCTCTCGTTCCCCTCTTTCTCTCTCGTTCCTCTCTTTCTCTCTCGTTCCTCTCTTTATATATCGTTCCCCTCTTTCTCTCTCGTTCCTCTCTTTCTCTATCACTCCCCTCTTTCTCTCTCGTTCCTCTCTTTCTCTTTTGTTCCTCTCTTTCTCTATCACTCAGATCTTTCTCTCTCATTCCCATCTTTCTGTCGTTCCTCTCTTTCTCTATCACTCCCCTCTTTCTCTCTCGTTCCTCTCTGTCTCTATCACTCAGATCTTTCTCTCTCGTTCCCCTCTTTCTATATTGTTCCCCTCTTTCTCTCTCGTTCCCCTCTTTCTCTCTCGTTCCTCTCTTTCCCTATTGCTCCCTTCTTTCTCTCTCGTTCCTCTCTTTCTCTCTCGTTCCCCTCTTTCTCTCTCGTTCCTCTCTTTCTCTCTCGTTCCCCTCTTTCTCTCTCGTTTCCCTCTTTCTCTATCACTCCCCTCTTTCTCTCTCGTTCCCCTCTTTCTCTCTCGTTCCTCTCTTTCCCTATCGCTCCCTTCTTTCTCTCTCTTTCCTCTCTTTCCCTATCGCTCCCTTCTTTCTATCTCGTTCCTCTCTTTCTCTATCACTCACCTCTTTCTCTCTCGTTCCTCTCTTTCATTATCACTCCCCTCTTTCTATCTCTTTCCCCTCTTTCTCTCTCGTTCCTCTCTTTCTCTCCCGTTCCCCTCTTTCTCTCTCGTTCCCCTCTTTCTCTCTAGTTCCTCTCTTTCTTTATCACTCACCTCTTTCTCTCTCGTTCCCCTCTTTCTCTCTCGTTCCTCTCTTTCTCTATCACTCAACTCTTTCTCTCTCGTTCCTCTCTTTCTGTATCACTCCCCTCTTTCTATCTCGTTCCTCTCTTTCTCTCTCGTTCCTCTCTTTCTCTCTCGTTCCCCTCTTTCTCTCTCGTTCCCCTCGTTCTTTATCACTCACCTCTTTCTCTCTAGTTCCCCTCTTTCTCTCTCGTTTCTCTCTTTCTCTCTCGTTCCCCTCTTTCTCTCTCGTTCCTCTCTTTCACTCTCGTTCCCCTCTATCTCTCTCGTTCCCCTCTTTCACTCTCGTTCCTCTCTTTCACTCTCGTTCCTCTCTTTCTCTCTCGTTCCCCTCTTTCTCTCTCGTTCCTCTCTTTCTCTATCGTTCCCCTCTTTCTCTATCACTCCCCTCTTTCTCTTTCGTTCCTCTCTTTCTCTCTCGTTCCCCTCTTTCTCTCTCGTTCCCCTCTTTCTCTCTCGTTCCCCTCTTTCTCTCTCGTTCCTCTCTTTCACTCTCGTTCCCCTCTATCTCTCTCGTTCCCCTCTTTCACTCTCGTTCCTCTCTTTCACTCTCGTTCCTCTCTTTCACTCTCGTTCCTCTCTTTCTCTCTCGTTCCCCTCTTTCTCTCTCGTTCCTCTCTTTCTCTACCGTTCCCCTCTTTCTCTATCACTCCCCTCTTTCTCTTTCGTTCCTCTTTCTCTATCACTCCCCTCTTTCTCTCTCGTTCCCCTCTTTCTCTATCACTCCCCTCTTTCTCTCTCGTTCCCCTCTTTCTCTCTCGTTCCCCTCTTTCTCTCTCGTTCCTCTCTTTCCCTATTGCTCCCTTCTTTCTCTCTCGTTCCTCTCTTTCTCTCTCGTTCCCCTCTTTCTCTCTCGTTCCTCTCTTTCTCTCTCGTTCCCCTCTTTCTCTCTCGTTTCCCTCTTTCTCTATCACTCCCCTCTTTCTCTCTCGTTCCCCTCTTTCTCTCTCGTTCCTCTCTTTCCCTATCGCTCCCTTCTTTCTCTCTCTTTCCTCTCTTTCCCTATCGCTCCCTTCTTTCTATCTCGTTCCTCTCTTTCTCTATCACTCACCTCTTTCTCTCTCGTTCCTCTCTTTCATTATCACTCCCCTCTTTCTATCTCTTTCCCCTCTTTCTCTCTCGTTCCTCTCTTTCTCTCCCGTTCCCCTCTTTCTCTCTCGTTCCCCTCTTTCTCTCTAGTTCCTCTCTTTCTTTATCACTCACCTCTTTCTCTCTCGTTCCCCTCTTTCTCTCTCGTTCCTCTCTTTCTCTATCACTCAACTCTTTCTCTCTCGTTCCTCTCTTTCTGTATCACTCCCCTCTTTCTATCTCGTTCCTCTCTTTCTCTCGTTCCTCTCTTTCTCTCTCGTTCCCCTCTTTCTCTCTCGTTCCCCTCGTTCTTTATCACTCACCTCTTTCTCTCTAGTTCCCCTCTTTCTCTCTCGTTTCTCTCTTTCTCTCTCGTTCCCCTCTTTCTCTCTCGTTCCTCTCTTTCACTCTCGTTCCCCTCTATCTCTCTCGTTCCCCTCTTTCACTCTCGTTCCTCTCTTTCACTCTCGTTCCTCTCTTTCACTCTCGTTCCTCTCTTTCTCTCTCGTTCCCCTCTTTCTCTCTCGTTCCTCTCTTTCTCTATCGTTCCCCTCTTTCTCTATCACTCCCCTCTTTCTCTTTCGTTCCTCTCTTTCTCTATCACTCCCCTCTTTCTCTCTCGTTCCCCTCTTTCTCTCTCGTTCCCCTCTTTCTCTCTCGTTCCTCTCTTTCACTCTCGTTCCCCTCTATCTCTCTCGTTCCCCTCTTTCACTCTCGTTCCTCTCTTTCACTCTCGTTCCTCTCTTTCACTCTCGTTCCTCTCTTTCTCTCTCGTTCCCCTCTTTCTCTCTCGTTCCTCTCTTTCTCTATCGTTCCCCTCTTTCTCTATCACTCCCCTCTTTCTCTTTCGTTCCTCTCTTTCTCTATCACTCCCCTCTTTCTCTCTCGTTCCCCTCTTTCTCTCTCGTTCCCCACTTTCTCTCTCATTCCTCTCATTCTCTATCACTCCCCTCTTTCTCTCTCGTTCCCCACTTTCTCTCTCGTTCCCCACTTTCTCTCTCATTCCTCTTTCTCTATCACTCCCCTCTTTCTCTCTCGTTCCCCTCTTTCTCTCTCGTTCCTCTCTTTCTCTATCACTCCCCTCTTTCTCTCTCGTTCCTCTCTTTCTCTCTCGTTCCTCTCTTTCTCTCTCGTTCCCCTCTTTCTCTCTCGTTCCCCTCTTTCTCTCTCGTTCCTCTCTTTCTCTCTCGTTCCTATCTCTCTCTCTCGTTCCTCTCTTTCTCTCTCTTTCCCCTCTTTCTCTCTCGTTCCCCTCTCTCTCGTTCCCCTCTTTCTCTCTCGTTCCCCACTTTCTCTCTCATTCCTCTCATTCTCTATCACTCCCCTCTTTCTCTCTCGTTCCCCTCTTTCTCTCTCGTTCCCCTCTTTCTCTCTCGTTCCCCACTTTCTCTCTCATTCCTCTCTTTCTCTATCACTCCCCTCTTTCTCTCTCGTTCCCCTCTTTCTCTCTCGTTCCCCATTTTTTATCTCTCATTCCTCTCATTCTCGATCATTCCCCTCTTTCTCTCTCGTTCCCCTCTTTCTCTATCACTCCCCTCTTTCTCTCTCGTTCCTCTCTTTCTCTATCACTCCCCTCTTTCTCTATCACTCCCCTCTTTCTCTCTCGTTCCCCTCTTTCTCTCTCGTTCCTCTCTTTCTCTATCACTCCCCTCTTTCTCTCTCGTTCCCCTCTTTCTCTCTCGTTCCTCTCTTTCTCTCTCGTTCCCCTCTTTCTCTCTCGTTCCTATCTCTCTCTCTCGTTCCCCTCTTTCTCTATCACTCCCCTCTTTCTCTCTCGTTCCCCTCTTTCTCTCTCGTTCCTATCTCTCTCTCTCGTTCCCGTCTCTCTCTATCACTCCCCTCTTTCTCTCTTGTTCCCCTCTTTCTCTCTCGTTCCTCTCTTTCTCTCGTTCCCATCTCTCTCTCTCGTTCCTCTCTTTCTCTCTCGTTCCTCTCTTTCTCTCTCGTTCCCCTCTTTCTCTCTCGTTCCTCTCTCTCTCTCTCTCTCTCTCTCTCTCTCTCTCTGAGGATTGTGGATTGTGGGAGGAGCTTGTGGAGAGGCGGTAGTGTTTGAACGCTGCTGCGGTAGGAGAGTGTTTTCGCTACTATATTTTTTGCAAATTTACATATTTAATTGTTAATTGTTTAGTTCGTTTATATATCTTTGTTTCGTTGCTTTGTTTGTACTTTACCGTGTATAGAGTAGTGTGTGTGTGTGTGTGTGTGTGTGTGTGTGTGTGTGTGTGTGTGTGTGTGTGTGTCTGTGTGTGTGTGTGTGTGTGTGTGTGTGTGGGGGGGGTGTGTGTGGGGTGTGTGTGTGTGTGTGGGGGGGGTGTGTGTGGGGTGTGTGTGTGTGTGGGGGGGGGTGTGTGTGGGGTGTGTGTGTGTGTGTGGGGGGGGGTTGTGTGTGTGTGTGTGTGTGTGTGTGTGTGTGTGGGGGGTGTGTGTGTGTGTGTGTGTGTGTGTGTGGGGGGGGGGGGTGTGTGTGTGTGTGTGTGGGGGGTGTGTGTGTGTGTGTGTGTGTGTGTGTGTGTGTGTGGGGGGTGTGTGTGTGTGTGTGTGTGTGTGTGTGTGTGTGTGTGTGTGTGGGGGGGGGGGGGGGGTGTGTGTGTGTGGGGTGTGTGTGTGTGTGTGTGTGTGTGTGTGTGTGTGTGGGGGGGTGGGGTGTGTGTGTGTGTGTGTGTGTGTGTCAGTGTGCGTGTGTGTGTGTGTGTGTGTGTGTGTAGGTCCCGTTATGGGATCTCACTCTGGAGGGCGGGGGGCTCTCAGCCGTCGACACGGGCTCAGCTGCTTGCCCGATGCCAGCGTGTCGGTGGAGGAGTGCCTGCTGGCAGTGGGAGAGGGGGTCGGGTGTGATAATATAATATCGGCATCCCGGATGAATAAAAGGTTTGTCGTGTTTTTAAAAGAGGTATCGCTGGTCAATCAGCTAGTGGAGGAAGGTTTTTCAGTGAAAGGAGATTTTATTCAAGTATCCCCCTTAGTAACCCCTGTTACCAAGGTAATCATGTCAAACGTGCCGCCGTTTTTAAAAAACGAGACCTTGGCAAATGAACTTGCCCGATATGGCAAACTGGTGTCCCCAATTAAAAATATACCATTAGGGTGCAGAAATGCAAATGTTAAGCACGTCCTGTCTTTTCGGAGACAGGCGTTTTTGCTGCTGAATAACCCGGGGGAGGTGATTGATGTTGCTTGGAGCTTCAGTGTGGAAGGGACGGGCTGCGTAGTGTTTGTCAGCTCGGATACAATGCGGTGTTTTAACTGCGGGGAACAGGGACACCAGAGGAGAGCCTGCCCGAGAAAAAACAGAAATGAGGAAAGGCAGGAGCAGGGTACTGATGGCAGGGAGGAGGCTGGGGATGTTGGGGGTGAGCGGGAGGATGAGGCTGCTCCCCCATCGCAGCGCCAGCCGGAGTCTGCAGAGAGCAGGGAGCCGCCGATCGGGATGAAGCCGCCCACACCACAGCCGAGGCTGAAGAGACTCAGCCACGGTCCGGCACAAAATAAAACTACCGAAAATGATGAGGGTTTTGTGATGGTAGCTAAAAAAAGACTTAAAAAACAAAAAAACAAAGAAGTTGCAGATCTGCCTAACAGCGAGCGGGGGACAGAGCAGAGCCCCGAGCCTGTGCTGGAGGGGAGCCTGCAGTCTCAGGCAGGGGGGTCTGTCCCTCCTGATATGGAGGGAGAGGGGAGCGGCACGGCGACGGGCGGTGCAGCGCTCTTCTCTCTCTGAACCCCAGCAAGCGGAGGCAGAGGCAGCGGTGACGGCTGTGGCTGTGCTGGGAGGAGGAGAGGAGAGCGGCGCTGTAGAGGTGGAGAGAGCCGCGGAGGAGCTGGCAGCCGTGGACGGCAGAGCAGAGGAAATGGAGGGGGAGCTCTCTGACTCCTCGCTTATCTCTGACATCCCCGATAGCCAACCCGTTAACAGGGGGAAAAAAATCTATACCCTAGATGAATTTAAACAGTTTATGGAGAGTACAAAAGGGAAAAGGGGGGTTGAAATTGAAAACTTCTTCCCAGATCTGAGATTATTCCTCCACTCAGCACACATCGTCACACGAAAGGCAACATTAGAGGAGTTCGACCAGCAAAAAAGGTACCGTCTTAAAAAATATGTTCAAATAATTAAGAAAAAGATCGCTAATGTTGCCAAACAATAATTTTAAAAATGGATACTTCTTTTAAGAATTTTTTTATTGTTGCTTGTTTTACTCTGTCAGTTTTATTTTTTTTAGCCGCTATGGAAAAGTGCGTTTTTATTTCTTTTAACGTGAATGGCTGCAGACAGTCTTTTAAAAGAGCGCAGCTGTGTGAGTTTTTAGAGCAGAAGCGGGCGGGGGTCGCGCTGCTGCAGGAGACGCACTCAGACAGGGAGAATGAGGCGGCGTGGCTGGCAGAGTGGAGGGGGCCGTGTGTGCTGAGCCACGGCTCAAGCACCAGTGCAGGAGTGGCAATTTTATTTAAGCCCAGCCTAGGAGCAACAATTTTAGATATTGAAGAAATTGAAAAGGGGAGGTTATTAAAAGTGAGAGCAAGGTTGGGTGGTACTGAATTTGTTTTTATTAATATTTATGCACCAAATAAAGGAAGGGAACGCATTTTAATTTTTAATAAATTAAAGCAAGCTCTTTTAAATATTGATAATGATGATGTGGTGGTGGTGGGAGGAGATTTTAACTGCACTATTGATTTTACAATGGATAGAAATAATGAGGAACCCAATCCCCAATCCTCAAGTGAATTAGCTGCAGTTTTTCAGTTCAGTGGCCTGGTTGATGTCTGGAGGTGTCTGCACCCCAATGCAAGACAGTACACCTGGTCTCATTGTCGCGCACAACAAATATATAGAGCCAGGTTAGACCGCTTCTACACAACACACACTCATTTGAATAAATTCATTAAAGCCAATATCATCCCCAGTAGCCTCTCTGACCACCACTGCCTGTTAGTTACAGTAATACTCACCACTGACTCTCACAGCACCTCCTACTGGCATTTTAATTTAAAGCTATTACAGGACACACTTTTTGTAAAACAGTTTAATGATTTTTGCAACATTTGGAAAAAAGAAAAAACAAATTATAAAAATATTAGGCAGTGGTGGGACATTGGCAAAACGCAGATTAAAATCTTTTGCCAGCAGTACACACTCAATTCAACCGGGTCACTGAACGCAGCAGTGAGAGAGCTGGAGTTGAAAATTCTCCAGTTAGAGAGCAGCCTGGACACAGACCACCAGGAGCAGACCCTGCAAACGCTGAGGGAGCAGAAACACATGCTGGGCAGCCTGCTGAAGGAAAGAGTGAAGGGGGCGCTGGTGCGCTCTCGCTTCATAGAGCTTAAAGACATGGACACCCCCTCCAGTTTCTTTTTTGGCTTGGAGAGGAGGAGAGCAGACAGCCGGAAGATGCACTGCGTCCGGACGCCTTGCGGCAGGGAGCTGTACAGCCGGGAGGAGATCAGCAGGGAGGCAGTAAAATTCTATTCTGAACTATACAGCAAAGAGCCTTGTGAGCAGAAGGATACAGACCTGCTGCTCCAGGATTTGCCCACCCTGAGCGAGGAAGAACAGAACCAATTAGACAAGCCACTAACATATCAGGAGCTGACCACTGCTGTTACACAGCTTTCAAATGGAAAAGCTCCTGGCATTGATGGACTGCCCACTGAATTTTTTAAAAATTTCTGGACTGTGATTGGTGAGGACTTTTTGCAGGTGCTGGGAGAGAGCCTCCGAGATAAAGAACTGCCCCTCAGCTGCAGGAGGGCAGTAATCACACTACTGCCCAAGAAAGGAGACCTGTGTTTACTCAAAAACTGGAGACCTGTTTCGCTTTTATGTTCTGATTTTAAAATTATTTCAAAATGTCTGGCCAATAGACTAAAAATGTGTATAGGAGCTGTAATACACATGGACCAAACTTACTGCATACCGGGACGTTCCATTTTTGATAATTTGTTTTTAATTCGAGACTTTTTATCAATGGCTAAGACATGTGATTTGAATGTTGGTCTGGTTTCTTTAGATCAGGAGAAAGCGTTTGACAGGGTCGACCACACATACCTTTTTAAAACCCTGGAAGCCTTCGGGTTTGGCCCTGTTTTTATTTCTTATATCCAGCTTTTATATTGGAATGTTTTTAGCATTTTAAAGATTAACAATGGGCTGAGTCAGCCCTTCCCAGTGTGCAGGGGTATTAGGCAGGGCTGCTCCCTGTCTGGAATGCTTTATTCACTGGCCATAGAGCCCCTGCTGCACCTGCTGAGGGGCCGGCTGGTTGGCTGGGCAGTGCCCTCCTCACCCTCCTCTGTCGCAGTGAAGGTGTCCGCTTATGCAGACGATGTGAACGTGTTTGTGTGCAGTGACGGAGACATCAAGGCACTACAGCAGAGCCTGCACACATTCCAAGGAGCCTCTACAGCAAGAGTTAACTGGGCAAAGTGTGACACCTTCCTGTCAGGCAGTTGGCATGATTGCACCCCCCCTGTCCTGCCTGAGGCGCTGAGATGGGACAGGACAGGTATAAAAGTGCTGGGGGTGTTTTTTGGAGTGGAGATATATATGCAGAAAAATTGGGAGGGCCTAGTGGACAGGGTGAGGGGGCGGCTGCAGAGATGGAGGGGACTGCTGGCCCAGCTGTCCTTTAGGGGAAGGGTCCTGGTGATTAATAATCTGGTGGCCTCCATGCTGTGGCACAGGCTGGTGTGTCTGGACCCTCCCCGGGGCATGGTGCAGGAGATCCAAAGAATACTGCTGGAGTTTTTCTGGAGCGGGAGACATTGGCTGAGGCCAGCGGTCCTGTATCTCCCCACTGATGAAGGGGGGCAGGGGTTGGTCTGCATTGCCAGCAGGGTGGCGGCCTTCAGACTGCAGGCGGTTCAGAGGCTCCTGTACGCTGGGGAGGAGGCTCATTGGAAGAGGCTAGCTTGTTTTTTCCTCAGCAGAGTAGGGGGGCTGGGGATAGACAAACACCTGTTTTTAATTGAGAGTGCCAGACTAGCTAAAGTAGGTCTCTCTTCTTTTTACTTGAGTGTTTTAGATGCCTGGAGGACAGTGAGGGTGGCGAGAGATGAGGGGTCCCTGACAGGCAGGGTCCTGTTGGAGGAGCCCCTATTTTTCAATCCGCTCTTCCCTGTACGTTTCTTTCAGTCAATGACGCTCTGTGCCAGCTTTGTGAGGGCAGGAGTGACCAGGCTGAGACATCTTATCAACTTTGAGCTCTCCTGCTGGCTGACTGCTACACAGCTGTCTGGGCGGCTGGGCTGGCACTCTGAGAGACTGGCAGAGAAAATGGTCAGTGAACTGAGAAGTTGTCTTTCCCCCGAGCTCAGGGAGGCTGTGAGAGAGGAGATGTCCAGCGGCACAGGGCAGAGACAAGACTTCATCTTTCCAGGGCTGCTAGTGTGTCCAGCAGTAGGTGAAGGAGAGGAGGGTGTAGGAAACGAGGGAATGTTATTAAACCTAGACACAGTTAAAGATCTAACTCTTCATACAGCAGAGAGTAAGAAGATCTACCAAATTTGTGTGAAGGCATCACATTCCCACCAGTTGAGGGGGTTGGTGGATTCAAGATGGAGGGCATGTCTGGAGGTAAAGGAGGGGGTGCAGGCCAGTATGGAGGGTGCTGTATAAACTGCCCCTCACCAAGAGAGCGGGGGACCTGCAGTGGAGGATCCTGCACTGTATTGTGTCCACCGGCAGGTTTCTCCACAGAGTTGATGCTAGCATTAGCTCAGAGTGCTGTTTCTGCTCTGCAGAGGAAACAGTGTTTCACATGTATAGTGAGTGTGTCAGGCTAGGACCACTCTTCCATCTCCTACAGGAGCTCCTGCAGGACCTAGGCGAGGAGTTCACAAAAGAGCTTTTTATCTTTGGGGTTCCCTACAGTTTTAAAAAGAGAAACAGGTGTGTTTTAATTAATTTTATAATGGGTCAGGCAAAATTGGCCATTTTAAAATCCAGAAAGAACAGTATCTCTGGGGCCGGGCTGACTGATGTTGTGTTGCAGTTCAGGGTTTTGGTGGTCAGCCGGATAAGAGTGGATTTTGAATTTTTTAAACTAAATAATAACCCGGAGGACTTCCAGGAGAGGTGGTGTGTGGGAGACGCCTTGTGTGCTGTGAGTGAGGAGGGGGAGCTCCAGTTTTTGTTCTAGTTTTAATTTTATTTTTTATTGTTTTACAGTGTTTTTATTAATTTTGGCTTTAATCTGTTTTTAACAGAAAGAAAACACTGTGTTTTTTTAATTGATTTTTTATGATCCTTTTATTTTGGTAAAATCTATTTTAAGGAGAACATGATGTATTTTAAGTTTTTTTAATATTGCTAAATCTTAATTTTGTTATGTTTTACCTTTATTGAGTTTTAATGGATTTTATTTGGAATGTTAAATAAAGGATCTTAAAAGTCTCTCGTTCCCCTCTTTCTCTCTCGTTCCCCTCTTTCTCTCTCGTTCCCCTCTTTCTCTCTCGTTCCCATCTTTATCTCGTTCTCCTCTTTCTCTATCACTCCCCTATTTCTCTCTCGTTCCCCTCTTTCTCTCTCGTTCCCCTCTTTCTCTCTCGTTCCTCTCTCTCTATAACTCCCCTCTTTCTCTCTCGTTCCCCTCTTTCTCTCTCGTTCCTCTCTTTCTCTCTCGTTCCGCTCTTTCTCTCTCGTTCCTCTCTTTCTCTCTCGTTCCCCTCTTTCTCTCTCGTTCCTCTCTTTCTCTCTCGTTCCTCTCTTTCTCTAACTCCCCTCTTTCTCTCTCGTTCCTCTCTTTCTCTCTCGTTCCTCTCTCTCTGTCATTCCTCTCTTTCTCTGTCACTCCCCTCTTTCTCTATCACTCCCCTCTTTCTCTCTCGTTCCCCTCTTTCTCTCTCGTTCCTCTCTTTCTCTATCACTCCCCTCTTTCTCTCTCGTTCCCCTCTTTCTCTCTCGTTCCTCTCTTTCTCTATCACTCCCCTCTTTCTCTCTCGTTCCCCTCTTTCTCTCTCGTTCCTCTCTTTCTCTATCACTCCCCTCTTTCTCTCTCGTTCCCCTCTTTCTCTATCACTCCCCTCTTTCTGTCTCGTTCCCCTTTCTCTCTCATTCCTCTCTTTCTCTATAACTCCCCTCTTTCTCTCTCGTTCCCCTCTTTCTCTCTCGTTCCTCTCTTTCTCTATCACTCCCCTCTTTCTCTCTCGTTCCACTCTTTCTCTCTCGTTCCTCTCTTTCTCTATCACTCCCCTCTTTCTCTCTCGTTCCCCTCTTTCTCTCTCGTTCCTCTCTTTCTCTCTCGTTCCCCTCTTTCTCTCTCGTTCCCCTCTTTCTCTCTCGTTCCCCTCTTTCTCTATCACTCCCCTCTTTCTCTCTCGTTCCCATTTCTCTCTCGTTCCTCTTTTTCTCTATCACTCCCCTCTTTCTCTCTCGTTCCCCTCTTTCTCTCTCCTTCCTCTCTTTCTCTATCACTCCCCTCTTTCTCTCTCGTTCCCCTCTTTCTCTCTCGTTCCCCTCTTTCTCTATCACTCCCCTCTTTCTCTCTCGTTCCCATTTCTCTCTCGTTCCTCTCTTTCTCTATCACTCCCCTCTTTCTCTCTCGTTCCCCTCTTTCTCTCTCGTTCCTCTCTTTCTCTATCACTCCCCTCTTTCTCTCTCGTTCCCCTCTTTCTCTCTCGTTCCCCTCTTTCTCTATCACTCCCCTCTTTCTCTATCACTCCCATTTCTCTCTCATTCCTCTATTTCTCTATCACTCCCCTCTTTCTCTCTCATTCCTCTCTTTCTCTATCACTCCCCTCTTTCTCTATAACTCCCCTCTTTCTCTCTCGTTCCCCTTTCTCTCTCGTTCCTCTCTTTCTCTATCACTCCCCTCTTTCTATCTCGTTCCCCTCTTTCTCTCTCGTTCTCCTCTTTCTCTATCACTCCCCTCTTTCTTTCTCGTTCCCCTCTTTCTCTCTCATTCCTCTCTCTCTCGTTCCTCTCTTTCTCTATAACTCTCCTCTGTCTTTCTCGTTCCTCTCTTTCTCTCTCGTTCCTCTCTTTCTCTCTCGTTCCTCTCTTTCTCTCTCATTCCTCTCTTTCTCTATCACTCCCATCTTTCTCTCTCATTCCTCTCTTTCTCTATCACTCCCCTCTTTCTCTCTCGTTCTTCTCTTTCTCGTTCCTCTCTTTCCCCTCTTTCTCTCTCGTTCCTCTCTTTCTCTGTCACTCCCCTCTTTCTCTCTCGTTCCTCTCTTTCTCTATCGCTCCCCTCTCTCTCTCGTTCCCCTCTTTCTCTCTCGTTCTCCTCTTTCTCTCTCGTTCCCCTCTTTCTCTCTCGTTCCCATCTTTATCTCGTTCTCCTCTTTCTCTATCACTCCCCTATTTCTCTCTCGTTCCCCTCTTTCTCTCTCGTTCCCCTCTTTCTCTCTCGTTCCTCTCTCTCTATAACTCCCCTCTTTCTCTCTCGTTCCCCTCTTTCTCTCTCGTTCCTCTCTTTCTCTCTCGTTCCCCTCTTTCTCTCTCTTTCTCTCTCATTCTCCTCTTTCTCTCTCGTTTCTCTTTTTCTCTCGTTCCTCTCTTTCTCTCTCGTTCCTCTCTTTCTCTCTCGTTTCTCTCTTGTTCCTCTCTCGTTCCTCTCTTTCTCTCTCGTTCCTCTCTTTCTCTCTCGTTCCCCTCTTTCTCTCTCGTTCCTATCTTTCTCTATCACTCCCCTCTTTCTCTCTTGTTCCTCTCATTCTCTCTCGTTCCCCTCTTTCTATCTCGTTCCCCTCTCTCTCTCATTCCTCTCTCTCTCGTTCCTCTCTTTCTCTATCACTCTCCTCTTTCTCTCTTGTTCCTCTCTTTCTCGTTCCTCTCTTTCTCTCTCGTTCCTCTCTTTCTCTCTCGTACCTCTCTTTCTCTGTCACTCCCCTCTTTCTCTCTCGTTCCTCTCTTTCTCTATCACTCCCCTCTTTCTCTCTCGTTCCACTCTTTCTCTATCACTCCCCTCTTTCTCTCTCGTTCCCCTTTCTCTCTCGTTCCCCTCTTTCTCTATCACTCCCCTCTTTCTCTCTCGTTCTCCTCTTTCTCTATCACTCCCCTCTTTCTCTCTCGTTCCCCTCTTTCTCTCTCGTTCCTCTCTTTCTCTATCACTCCCCTCTTTCTATCTCGTTCCCCTCTTTCTCTCTCGTTCCCCTCTTTCTCTACCACTCCCCTCTTTCTCTCTCGTTCCGATTTCTCTCTCGTTCCTCTCTTTCTCTATAACTCCCCTCTTTCTCTCTTGTTCCCCTCTTTCTCTCTCGTTCCTGTCTTTCTCTATAACTCCCCTCTTTCTCTCTCGTTCCCCTCTTTCTCTCTCGTTCCTCTCTTTCTCTATCACTCCCCTCTTTCTATCTTGTTCCCCTCTTTCTTTCTCGTTCCTCTCTTTCTCTATCACTCCCCTCTTTCTCTCTCGTTCCCCTCTTTCTCTACCACTCCCCTCTCTCTCTCGTTCCGATTTCTCTCTCGTTCCTCTCTTTCTCTATAACTCCCCTCTTTCTCTCTCGTTCCCCTCTTTCTCTCTCGTTCCTCTCTTTCTCTATAACTCCCCTCTTTCTCTCTCGTTCCACTCTTTCTCTCTCGTTCCTCTCTTTCTCTATCACTCCCCTCTTTCTCTCTCGTTTCTCTCTCGTTCCTCTCTTTCTCTCTCGTTCCTCTCTTTCTCTCTCGTTCCTCTCTTTCACTATCGTTCCCCTCTTTCTCTCTCGTTTCTCTCTCGTTCCTCTCTTTCTCTCTCGTTCCTCTCTTTCTCTATCACTCACCTCTTTCTCTCTCGTTCCTCTCTTTCTCTCTCGTTCCCCTCTTTCTATCTCGTTCCCCTCTTTCTCTCTCGTTCCTCTCTTCCTTTATCACTCCCCTCTTTCTGTCTCGTTCCTCTCTTTCTCTATCACTTTCCTCTTTCTCTCTCGTTCCTCTCTCTCTCTCGTTCCCCTCTTTCTCTCTCGTTCCCCTCTTTCTCTCTCATTCCTCTCTTTCTCTATCACTCCCCTCTTTCTCTCTCGTTCCCCTCTTTCTCTCTCGTTCCTGTCTTTCTCTCTCGTTCCCCTCTTTCTCTCTCGTTCCCCTCTTTCTCTCTCGTTCCTCTCTTTCTCTATCACTCACCTCTCTCTCTCTCGTTCCTCTCTTTCTCTATCACTCCCCTCTTTCTCTCTCATTCCTCTCTTTCTCTATCACTCCCCTTTTTCTCTCTCATTCCTCTTTCTCTATCACTCCCCTCTTTCTCTCTCGTTCCCCTCTTTCTCTCTCGTTCTCCTCTTTCTCTCTCGTTCCTCTCTTTCTCTCTCGTTCCCCTCTTTCTCTCTCGTTCCCCTCTTTCTCTCTCGTTCCTGTCTTTCTCTCTCATTCCCCTCTTTCTCTCTCGTTCCTGTCTTTCTCTCTCGTTCCTCTCTTTCTCTCTCGTTCCCCTCTTTCTCTCTCGTTCCTCTCTTTCTCTATCACTCACCTCTCTCTCTCTCGTTCCTCTCTTTCTCTATCACTCCCCTCTTTCTCTCTCGTTCCTCTCTTTCTCTATCACTCCCCTCTTTGTCTCTCATTCCTCTCTTTCTCTATCACTCCCCTCTTTCTCTCTCGTTCCCCTCTTTCTCTCTCGTTCCCCTCTTTCTCTCTCATTCTCCTCTTTCTCTCTCGTTCCTCTCTTTCTCTATCACTCCCCTCTTTCTCTCTCGTTCCTCTCTTTCTCTCTCGTTCCCCTCTTTCTATCTCGTTCCCCTCATTCTATCTCGTTCCCCTCTTTTTCTCTCATTCCTCTCTCTCGTTCCTCTCTTTCTCTATCACTCTCCACTTTCTCTCTCGTTCCTCTCTTACATGTTCTTCTCTTTCTCTCTCTTTCCCCTCTTTCTCTCTCGTTCCTCTCTTTCTCTCTCGTTCCTCTCTTTCTCTGACATTCCTCTCTTTCTCTATAACTCCCCTCTTTCTCTCTCTCTCCCCTCTCTCTCGTTCCCCTCTTTCTCTCTCGTTCCCCTCTTTCTCTCTCGTTCCGCTCTTTCTCTCTCGTTCCTCTCTTTCTCTCTCGTTCCCCTCTTTCTCTCTCGTTCCTCTCTTTCTCTCTCGTTCCTCTCTTTCTCTATAACTCCCCTCTTTCTCTCTCGTTCCTCTCTTTCTCTCTCGTTCCTCTCTCTCTGTCATTCCTCTCTTTCTGGCACTCCCCTCTTTCTCTCTCGTTCCTCTCTTTCTCTATCACTCCCCTCTTTCTCTCTCGTTCCCCTCTTTCTCTCTCGTTCCTCTCTTTCTCTATCACTCCCCTTTTTCTCTCGTTCCTCTCTTTCTCTCTCGTTCCTCTCTCTCTGTCATTCCTCTCTTTCTCTGTCACTCCCCTCTTTCTCTATCACTCCCCTCTTTCTCTCTCGTTCCCCTCTTTCTCTCTCGTTCCTCTCTTTCTCTATCACTCCCCTTTTTCTCTCGTTCCTCTCTTTCTCTCTCGTTCCTCTCTCTCTGTCATTCCTCTCTTTCTCTCTCGTTCCTCTCTTTCTCTCTCGTTCCTCTCTTTCTCTCTCGTTCCCCTCTTTCTCAATCATTCCCCTCTTTCTCTCTCGTTCCCCTCTTTCTCTATCACTCCCCTCTTTCACTCTCGTTCCCCTCTTTCACTCTCGTTCCTATCTTTCTCTATCACTCCCCTCTTTCTCTCTCGTTCCCCTCTCTCTCTCTCTGAGGATTGTGGATTGTGGGAGGAGCTTGTGGAGAGGCGGTAGTGTTTGAACGCTGCTGCGGTAGGAGAGTGTTTTCGCTACTATATTTTTTGCAAATTTCTATATTTAATTGTTAATTGTTTAGTTCGTTTATATATCTTTGTTTCGTTGCTTTGTTTGTACTTTCCCGTGTATAGAGTAGTGTGTGTGTGTGTGTGTGTGTGTGTGTGTCTGTGTGTGGGGGGGGGGGGTGGGTGTGTGTGTGTGTGGGGGGGGTGTGTGTGGGTGTGTGTGTGTGTGGGGGGGGGGTGTCTGTGTGTGTGTGTGTGTGTGTGTGTGTGTGTGTGTGTGTGTGTGTGGGGGGGGGGGGGGTCCCGTTATGGGATCTCACTCTGGAGGGCGGGGGGCTCTCAGCCGTCGACACGGGCTCAGCTGCTTGCCCGATGCCGGCGTGTCGGTGGAGGAGTGCCTGCTGGCAGTGGGAGAGGGGGTCGGGTGTGATAATATAATATCGGCATCCCGGATGAATAAAAGGTTTGTCGTGTTTTTAAAAGAGGTATCGCTGGTCAATCAACTAGTGGAGGAAGGTTTTTCAGTGAAAGGAGATTTTATTCAAGTATCCCCCTTAGTAACCCCTGTTACCAAGGTAATCATGTCTAATGTGCCACCATTTTTAAAAAACGAGACCTTGGCAAATGAACTTGCCCGATATGGCAAACTGGTGTCCCCAATTAAAAATATACCATTAGGGTGCAGAAATGCAAATGTTAAGCACGTCCTGTCTTTTCGGAGACAGGCGTTTTTGCTGCTGAATAACCCGGGGGAGGTGATTGATGTTGCTTGGAGCTTCAGTGTGGAAGGGACGGGCTGCGTAGTGTTTGTCAGCTCGGATACAATGCGGTGTTTTAACTGTGGGGAACAGGGACACCAGAGGAGAGCCTGCCCGAGAAAAAACAGAAATGAGGAAAGGCAGGAGCAGGGTCCTGATGGCAGGGAGGAGGCTGGGGATGTTGGGGGTGAGCGGGAGGATGAGGCGGCTCCCCCATCGCAGCGCCAGCCGGAGTCTGCAGAGAGCAGGGAGCCGCCGATCGGGATGAAGCCGCCCACACCACAGCCGAGGCTGAAGAGACTCAGCCACGGTCCGGCACAAAATAAAACTACCGAAAATGATGAGGGTTTTGTGATGGTAGCTAAAAAAAGACTTAAAAAACAAAAAAACAAAGAAGTTGCAGATCTGCCTAACAGCAAGCGGGGGACAGAGCAGAGCCCCGAGCCTGTGCTGGAGGGGAGCCTGCAGTCTCAGGCAGGGGGGTCTGTCCCTCCTGATATGGAGGGAGAGGGGAGCGGCACGGCGACGGGCGGTGCAGCGCTCTTCTCTCTCTGAACCCCAGCAAGCGGAGGCAGAGGCAGCGGTGACGGCTGTGGCTGTGCTGGGAGGAGGAGAGGAGAGCGGCGCTGTAGAGGTGGAGAGAGCCGCGGAGGAGCTGGCAGCCGTGGACGGCAGAGCAGACAGCGAGGACGGAGCAGAGGAAATGGAGGGGGAGCTCTCTGACTCCTCGCTTATCTCTGACATCCCCGATAGCCAACCCGTTAACAGGGGGAAAAAAATCTATACCCTAGATGAATTTAAACAGTTTATGGAGAGTACAAAAGGGAAAAGGGGGGTTGAAATTGAAAACTTCTTCCCAGATCTGAGATTATTCCTCCACTCAGCACACATCGTCACACGAAAGGCAACATTAGAGGAGTTCGACCAGCAAAAAAGGTACCGTCTTAAAAAATATGTTCAAATAATTAAGAAAAAGATCGCTAATGTTGCCAAACAATAATTTTAAAAATGGATACTTCTTTTAAGAATTTTTTTATTGTTGCTTGTTTTACTCTGTCAGTTTTATTTTTTTTAGCCGCTATGGAAAAGTGCGTTTTTATTTCTTTTAACGTGAATGGCTGCAGACAGTCTTTTAAAAGAGCGCAGCTGTGTGAGTTTTTAGAGCAGAAGCGGGCGGGGGTCGCGCTGCTGCAGGAGACGCACTCAGACAGGGAGAATGAGGCGGCGTGGCTGGCAGAGTGGAGGGGGCCGTGTGTGCTGAGCCACGGCTCAAGCACCAGTGCAGGAGTGGCAATTTTATTTAAGCCCAGCCTAGGAGCAACAATTTTAGATATTGAAGAAATTGAAAAGGGGAGGTTATTAAAAGTGAGAGCAAGGTTGGGTGGCACTGTATTTGTTTTTATTAATATTTATGCACCAAATAAAGGAAGGGAACGCATTTTAATTTTTAATAAATTAAAGCAAGCTCTTTTAAATATTGATAATGATGATGTGGTGGTGGTGGGAGGAGATTTTAACTGCACTATTGATTTTACAATGGATAGAAATAATGAGGAACCCAATCCCCAATCCTCAAGTGAATTAGCTGCAGTTTTTCAGTTCAGTGGCCTGGTTGATGTCTGGAGGTGTCTGCACCCCAATGCAAGACAGTACACCTGGTCTCATTGTCGCGCACAACAAATATATAGAGCCAGGTTAGACCGCTTCTACACAACACACACTCATTTGAATAAATTCATTAAAGCCAATATCATCCCCAGTAGCCTCTCTGACCACCACTGCCTGTTAGTTACAGTAATACTCACCACTGACTCTCACAGCACCTCCTACTGGCATTTTAATTTAAAGCTATTACAGGACACACTTTTTGTAAAACAGTTTAATGATTTTTGCAACATTTGGAAAAAAGAAAAAACAAATTATAAAAATATTAGGCAGTGGTGGGACATTGGCAAAACGCAGATTAAAATCTTTTGCCAGCAGTACACACTCAATTCAACCGGGTCACTGAACGCAGCAGTGAGAGAGCTGGAGTTGAAAATTCTCCAGTTAGAGAGCAGCCTGGACACAGACCACCAGGAGCAGACCCTGCAAACGCTGAGGGAGCAGAAACACATGCTGGGCAGCCTGCTGAAGGAAAGAGTGAAGGGGGCGCTGGTGCGCTCTCGCTTCATAGAGCTTAAAGACATGGACACCCCCTCCAGTTTCTTTTTTGGCTTGGAGAGGAGGAGAGCAGACAGCCGGAAGATGCACTGCGTCCGGACGCCTTGCGGCAGGGAGCTGTACAGCCGGGAGGAGATCAGCAGGGAGGCAGTAAAATTCTATTCTGAACTATACAGCAAAGAGCCTTGTGAGCAGAAGGATACAGACCTGCTGCTCCAGGATTTGCCCACCCTGAGCGAGGAAGAACAGAACCAATTAGACAAGCCACTAACATATCAGGAGCTGACCACTGCTGTTACACAGCTTTCAAATGGAAAAGCTCCTGGCATTGATGGACTGCCCACTGAATTTTTTAAAAATTTCTGGACTGTGATTGGTGAGGACTTTTTGCAGGTGCTGGGAGAGAGCCTCCGAGATAAAGAACTGCCCCTCAGCTGCAGGAGGGCAGTAATCACACTACTGCCCAAGAAAGGAGACCTGTGTTTACTCAAAAACTGGAGACCTGTTTCGCTTTTATGTTCTGATTTTAAAATTATTTCAAAATGTCTGGCCAATAGACTAAAAATGTGTATAGGAGCTGTAATACACATGGACCAAACTTACTGCATACCGGGACGTTCCATTTTTGATAATTTGTTTTTAATTCGAGACTTTTTATCAATGGCTAAGACATGTGATTTGAATGTTGGGCTGGTTTCTTTAGATCAGGAGAAAGCGTTTGACAGGCTCGACCACACATACCTTTTTAAAACCCTGGAAGCCTTCGGGTTTGGCCCTGTTTTTATTTCTTATATCCAGCTTTTATATTGGAATGTTTTTAGCATTTTAAAGATTAACAATGGGCTGAGTCAGCCCTTCCCAGTGTGCAGGGGTATTAGGCAGGGCTGCTCCCTGTCTGGAATGCTTTATTCACTGGCCATAGAGCCCCTGCTGCACCTGCTGAGGGGCCGGCTGGTTGGCTGGGCAGTGCCCTCCTCACCCTCCTCTGTCGCAGTGAAGGTGTCCGCTTATGCAGACGATGTGAACGTGTTTGTGTGCAGTGACGGAGACATCAAGGCACTACAGCAGAGCCTGCACACATTCCAAGGAGCCTCTACAGCAAGAGTTAACTGGGCAAAGTGTGACACCTTCCTGTCAGGCAGTTGGCATGATTGCACCCCCCCTGTCCTGCCTGAGGCGCTGAGATGGGACAGGACAGGTATAAAAGTGCTGGGGGTGTTTTTTGGAGTGGAGATATATATGCAGAAAAATTGGGAGGGCCTAGTGGACAGGGTGAGGGGGCGGCTGCAGAGATGGAGGGGACTGCTGGCCCAGCTGTCCTTTAGGGGAAGGGTCCTAGTGATTAATAATCTGGTGGCCTCCATGCTGTGGCACAGGCTGGTGTGTCTGAACCCTCCCCGGGGCATGGTGCAGGAGATCCAAAGAATACTGCTGGAGTTTTTCTGGAGCGGGAGACATTGGCTGAGGCCAGCGGTCCTGTATCTCCCCACTGATGAAGGGGGGCAGGGGTTGGTCTGCATTGCCAGCAGGGTGGCAGCCTTCAGACTGCAGGCGGTTCAGAGGCTCCTGTACGCTGGGGAGGAGGCTCATTGGAAGAGGCTAGCTTGTTTTTTCCTCAGCAGAGTAGGGGGGCTGGGGATAGACAAACACCTGTTTTTAATTGAGAGTGCCAGACTAGCTAAAGTAGGTCTCTCTTCTTTTTACTTGAGTGTTTTAGATGCCTGGAGGGCAGTGAGGGTGGCGAGAGATGAGGGGTCCCTGACAGGCAGGGTCCTGTTGGAGGAGCCCCTATTTTTCAATCCGCTCTTCCCTGTACGTTTCTTTCAGTCAATGACGCTCTGTGCCAGCTTTGTGAGGGCAGGAGTGACCAGGCTGAGACATCTTATCAACTTTGAGCTCTCCTGCTGGCTGACTGCTACACAGCTGGCTGGGCGGCTGGGCTGGCACTCTGAGAGACTGGCAGAGAAAATGGTCAGTGAACTGAGAAGTTGTCTTTCCCCCGAGCTCAGGGAGGCTGTGAGAGAGGAGATGTCCAGCGGCACAGGGCAGAGACAGGACTTCATCTTTCCAGGGCTGCTAGTGTGTCCAGCAGTAGGTGAAGGAGAGGAGGGTGTAGGAAACGAGGGAATGTTATTAAACCTAGACACAGTTAAAGATCTAACTCTTCATACAGCAGAGAGTAAGAAGATCTACCAAATTTGTGTGAAGGCATCACATTCCCACCAGTTGAGGGGGTTGGTGGATTCAAGATGGAGGGCATGTCTGGAGGTAAAGGAGGGGTGCAGGCCAGTATGGAGGGTGCTGTATAAACTGCCCCTCACCAAGAGAGCGGGGGACCTGCAGTGGAGGATCCTGCACTGTATTGTGTCCACCGGCAGGTTTCTCCACAGAGTTGATGCTAGCATTAGCTCAGAGTGCTGTTTCTGCTCTGCAGAGGAAACAGTGTTTCACATGTATAGTGAGTGTGTCAGGCTAGGACCACTCTTCCATCTCCTACAGGAGCTCCTGCAGGACCTAGGCGAGGAGTTCACAAAAGAGCTTTTTATCTTTGGGGTTCCCTACAGTTTTAAAAAGAGAAACAGGTGTGTTTTAATTAATTTTATAATGGGTCAGGCAAAATTGGCCATTTTAAAATCCAGAAAGAACAGTATCTCTGGCGCCGGGCTGACTGATGTTGTGTTGCAGTTCAGGGTTTTGGTGGTCAGCCGGATAAGAGTGGATTTTGAATTTTTTAAACTAAATAATAACCCGGAGGACTTCCAGGAGAGGTGGTGTGTGGGAGACGCCTTGTGTGCTGTGAGTGAGGAGGGGGAGCTCCAGTTTTTGTTCTAGTTTTAATTTTATTTTTTATTGTTTTACAGTGTTTTTATTAATTTTGGCTTTAATCTGTTTTTAACAGAAAGAAAACACTGTGTTTTTTTAATTGATTTTTTATGATCCTTTTATTTTGGTAAAATCTATTTTAAGGAGAACATGATGTATTTTAGGATTTTTTAATATTGCTAAATCTTAATTTTGTTATGTTTTACCTTTATTGAGTTTTAATGGATTTTATTTGGAATGTTAAATAAAGGATCTTAAAAGTCAGTCTATCACTCCCCTCTTTCTCTCTCGTTCCCCACTTTCTCTCTCGTTCCTCTCTTTCTCTCTCGTTCCTCTCTTTCTCTCTAACTCCCCTCCTTCTCTCTCACTCTCCTCTTTCTCTCTCGTTCCTCTCTTTCTCTCTCGTTCCTCTCTTTTTCTCTCGTTCCTCTCTTTCACTCTCATTCCCCTCTTTCTCTCTCGTTCCTCTCTTTCTCTATCACTCCCCTCTTTCTCTATCACCCTCCTCTTTCTCTCTCGTTCCTCTCTTTTTCTCTCGTTCCTCTCTTTCACTCTCGTTCCCCTCTTTCTCTCTCATTCCTCTCTTTCTCTATCACTCTCCTCTTCTCTCTCACTCTCCTCTTTCTCTCTCGTTCCTCTCTTTCTCTATCACTCCCCTCTTTCTCTATCACTCTCCTCTTTCTCTCTCGTTCCCCTCTTTCTCTCTCATTCCCCTCCTTCTCTCTCACTCTCCTCTTTCTCTCTCGTTCCTCTCTTTCTCTATCACTCCCCTCTTTCTCTATCACTCTCCTCTTTCTCTCTCGTTCCTCTCTTTCTCTCTCATTCCCCTCCTTCTCTCTCACTCTCCTCTTTCTCTCTTGTTCCTCTCTTTCTCTCTCGTTCCCCTCTTTCTCTCTCGTTCCTCTCTTTCTCTCTCGTTCCTCTCTTTCTCTCTAACTCCCCTCCTTCTCTCTCACTCTCTTCTTTCACTCTCATTCCCCTCTTTCTCTCTCATTCCCCTCCTTCTCTCTCACTCTCCTCTTTCTCTCTCGTTACTCTCTTTTTCTCTCTCGTTCCTCTCTTTCTCTCTCGTTCCTCTCTTTCTCTATCACTCCCCTCTTTCTCTCTCGTTCCCCTCTTTCTCTCTCGTTCCCCTCTTTCTCTCTCGTTCCTCTCTTTCACTCTCGTTCCTCTCTTTCTCTATCCCTCCCCTCGTTCTCTATCACTCTCCTCTTTCTCTCTCATTCCCCTCCTTCTCTCTCACTCTCCTCTTTCTCTCTCGTTCCTCTCTTTTTCTCTCTCGTTCCTCTCTTTCTCTCGTTCCTCTCTTTCTCTATCACTCCCCTCTTTCTCTCTCGTTCCCCTCTTTCTCTCTCGTTCCCCTCTTTCTCTCTCGTTCCTCTCTTTCACTCTCGTTCCTCTCTTTCACTATCCCTCCCCTCGTTCTCTATCACTCTCCTCTTTCTCTCTCGTTCCTCTCTTTCTCTCTCACTCTCCTCTTTCTCTCTTGTTCCTCTCTTTCTCTCTCGTTCCCCTCTTTCTCTCTCGTTCCTCTCTTTCTCTCTCGTTCCTCTCTTTCTCTCTAACTCCCCTCCTTCTCTCTCACTCACCTCTTTCTCTCTCGTTCCTCTCTTTCTCTATCATTCCCCTCTTTCTCTCTCGTTCCTCTCTTTCTCTATCACTCCCCTCTTTCTCTATCACCCTCCTCTTTCTCTCTCGTTCCTCTCTTTTTCTCTCGTTCCTCTCTTTCACTCTCGTTCCCCTCTTTCTCTCTCGTTCCTCTCTTTCTCTATCACTCCCCTCTTTTTCTCTCGTTCCTCTCTTTCACTCTCGTTCCCCTCTTTCTCTCTCGTTCCTCTCTTTCTCTATCACTCCCCTCTTTCTCTATCACCCTCCTCTTTCTCTCTCGTTCCTCTCTTTTTCTCTCGTTCCTCTCTTTCACTCTCGTTCCCCTCTTTCTCTCTCATTCCTCTCTTTCTCTATCACTCCCTTCCTTCTCTCTCACTCTCCTCTTTCTCTCTCGTTCCTCTCTTTCTCTATCACTCCCCTCTTTCTCTATCACCCTCCTCTTTCTCTCTCGTTCCCCTCTTTCTCTCTCATTCCCCTCCTTCTCTCTCACTCTCCTCTTTCTCTCTCGTTCCTCTCTTTCTCTATCACTCCCCTCTTCCTCTATCACCCTCCTCTTTCTCTCTCGTTCCTCTCTTTCTCTATCACTCCCCTCTTCCTCTATCACCCTCCTCTTTCTCTCTCGTTCCTCTCTTTCTCTATCATTCCCCTCCTTCTCTCTCACTCTCCTCTTTCTCTCTTGTTCCTCTCTTTCTCTCTCGTTCCCCTCTTTCTCTCTCGTTCCTCTCTTTCTCTCTAACTCCCCTCCTTCTCTCTCACTCTCTTCTTTCACTCTCATTCCCCTCTTTCTCTCTCATTCCCCTCCTTCTCTCTCACTCTCCTCTTTCTCTCTCGTTCCTCTCTTTTTCTCTCTCGTTCCTCTCTTTCTCTCTCGTTCCTCTCTTTCTCTATCACTCCCCTCTTTCTCTCTCGTTCCCCTCTTTCTCTCTCGTTCCCCTCTTTCTCTCTCGTTCCTCTCTTTCACTCTCGTTCCTCTCTTTCCCTATCCCTCCCCTCGTTCTCTATCACTCTCCTCTTTCTCTCTTGTTCCTCTCTTTCTCTCTCGTTCCCCTCTTTCTCTCTCGTTCCTCTCTTTCTCTCGTTCCTCTCTTTCTCTCTAACTACCCTCCTTCTCTCTCTCTCCTCTTTCTCTCTCGTTCCTCTCTTTCTCTATCATTCCCCTCTTTCTCTCTCGTTCCTCTCTTTCTCTATCACTCCCCTCTTTCTCTATCACCCTCCTCTTTCTCTCTCGTTCCTCTCTTTTTCTCTCGTTCATCACTTTCACTCTCGTTCCCCTCTTTCTCTCTCGTTCCTCTCTTTCTCTATCACTCCCCTCTTTCTCTATCACCCTCCTCTTTCTCTCTCGTTCCTCTCTTTTTCTCTCGTTCCTCTCTTTCACTCTCGTTCCCCTCTTTCTCTCTCGTTCCTCTCTTTCTCTATCACTCCCCTCTTTCTCTATCACCCTCCTCTTTCTCTCTCGTTCCTCTCTTTTTCTCTCGTTCCTCTCTTTCACTCTCGTTCCCCTCTTTCTCTCTCATTCCTCTCTTTCTCTATCACTCCCCTCCTTTTCTCTCACTCTCCTCTTTCTCTCTCGTTCCTCTCTTTCTCTATCACTCCCCTCTTCCTCTATCACCCTCCTCTTTCACTCTCAATCCCCTCTTTCTCTCTCATTCCCCTCCTTCTCTCTCACTCTCCTCTTTCTCTCTTGTTCCTCTCTTTCTCTCTCATTCCTCTCTTTCTCTCTAACTCCCCTCCTTCTCTCTCACTCTCCTCTTTCTCTCTCGTTCCTCTCTTTCTCTCTCGTTCCCCTCTTTCTCTCTCGTTCCCCTCTTTCTCTCTCATTCCCCTCTTTCTCTCTCGTTCCTCTCTTTCTCTATCACTCCCCTCTTTCTCTATCACCCTCCTCTTTCTCTCTCGTTCCTCTCTTTTTCTCTCGTTCCTCTCTTTCACTCTCGTTCCCCTCTTTCTCTCTCGTTCCTCTCTTTCTCTATCACTCCCCTCTTTCTCTATCACCCTCCTCTTTCTCTCTCGTTCCTCTCTTTCTCTCGTTCCTCTCTTTCACTCTCGTTCCCCTCTTTCTCTCTCATTCCTCTCTTTCTCTATCACTCCCCTCCTTCTCTCTCACTCTCCTCTTTCTCTCTCGTTCCTCTCTTTCTCTATCACTCCCCTCTTTCTCTATCACCCTCCTCTTTCTCTCTCGTTCCCCTCTTTCTCTCTCATTCCCCTCCTTCTCTCTCACTCTCCTCTTTCTCTCTCGTTCCTCTCTTTCTCTATCACTCCCCTCTTCCTCTATCACCCTCCTCTTTCTCTCTCGTTCCTCTCTTTCTCTATCACTCCCCTCTTCCTCTATCACCCTCCTCTTTCACTCTCATTCCCCTCTTTCTCTCTCATTCCCCTCCTTCTCTCTCACTCTCCTCTTTCTCTCTTGTTCCTCTCTTTCTCTCTTGTTCCCCTCTTTCTCTCTCGTTCCTCTCTTTCTCTCTCGTTCCTCTCTTTCTCTCTAACTCCCCTCCTTCTCTCTCACTCTCCTCTTTCTCTCTCGTTCCTCTTTCTCTCTCGTTCCCCTCTTTCTCTCTCATTCCCCTCTTTCTCTCTCGTTCCTCTCTTTCTCTATCACTTCCCTCTTTCTCTATCACCCTCCTCTTTCTCTATCGTTCCTCTCTTTTTCTCTCGTTCCTCTCTTTCACTCTCGTTCCCCTCTTTCTCTCTGGTTCCTCTCTTTCTCTATCACTCCCCTCTTTCTCTATCACCCTCCTCTTTCTCTCTCGTTCCCCTCTTTCTCTCTCATTCCCCTCCTTCTCTCTCACTCTCCTCTTTCTCTCTCGTTCCTCTCTTTCTCTATCACTCCCCTCTTCCTCTATCACCCTCCTCTTTCACTCTCAATCCCCTCTTTCTCTCTCATTCCCCTCCTTCTCTCTCACTCTCTTCTTTCACTCTCATTCCCCTCTTTCTCTCTCATTCCCCTCCTTCTCTCTCACTCTCCTCTTTCTCTCTCGTTCCTCTCTTTTTCTCTCTCGTTCCTCTCTTTCTCTCTCGTTCCTCTCTTTCTCTATCACTCCCCTCTTTCTCTCTCGTTCCCCTCTTTCTCTCTCGTTCCCCTCTTTCTCTCTCGTTCCTCTCTTTCACTCTCGTTCCTCTCTTTCTCTATCCCTCCCCTCGTTCTCTATCACTCTCCTCTTTCTCTCTCATTCCCCTCCTTCTCTCTCACTCTCCTCTTTCTCTCTCGTTCCTCTCTTTTTCTCTCTCGTTCCTCTCTTTCTCTCTCGTTCCCCTCTTTCTTTCTCGTTCCCCTCTTTCTCTCTCGTTCCCCTCTTTCTCTCTCGTTCCTCTCTTTCACTCTCGTTCCTCTCTTTCTCTATCCCTCCCCTCGTTCTCTATCACTCTCCTCTTTCTCTCTCGTTCCTCTCTTTCTCTCTCACTCTCCTCTTTCTCTCTTGTTCCTCTCTTTCTCTCTCGTTCTCCTCTTTCTCTCTCGTTCCTCTCTTTCTCTATCATTCCCCTCTTTCTCTCTCGTTCCTCTCTTTCTCTATCACTCCCCTCTTTCTCTATCACCCTCCTCTTTCTCTCTCGTTCCTCTCTTTCACTCTCGTTCCTCTCTTTCACTCTCGTTCCCCTCTTTCTCTATCACTCCCCTCTTTCTCTATCACCCTCCTCTTTCTCTCTCGTTCCTCTCTTTTTCTCTCGTTCCTCTCTTTCACTCTCGTTCCCCTCTTTCTCTCTCGTTCCTCTCTTTCTCTATCACTCCCCTCTTTCTCTATCACCCTCCTCTTTCTCTCTCGTTCCTCTCTTTTTCTCTCGTTCCTCTCTTTCACTCTCGTTCCCCTCTTTCTCTCTCATTCCTCTCTTTCTCTATCACTCCCCTCCTTCTCTCTCACTCTCCTCTTTCTCTCTCGTTCCTCTCTTTGTCTATCACTCCCCTCTTTCTCTATCACTCTCCTCTTTCTCTCTCGTTCCTCTCTTTCTCTATCACTCCCCTCTTTCTCTATCACCCTCCTCTTTCTCTCTCGTTCCTCTCTTTTTCTCTCGTTCCTGTCTTTCACTCTCGTTCCCCTCTTTCTCTCTCGTTCCTCTCTTTCTCTCTCATTCCCCTCCTTCTCTCTCACTCTCCTCTTTCTCTCTTGTTCCTCTATTTCTCTCTTGTTCCCCTCGTTCTCTCTCGTTCCTCTCTTTCTCTCTCGTTCCTCTCTTTCTCTCTAACTCCCCTGCTTCTCTCTCACTCTCCTCTTTCTCTCTCGTTCCTCTCTTTCTCTCTCGTTCCCCTCTTTCTCTCTCGTTCCCCTCTTTCTCTCTCATTCCCCTCTTTCTCTCTAGTTCCTCTCTTTCTCTATCACTCCCCTCTTTCTCTATCTCCCACCTCTTTCTCTCTCGTTCCCCTCTTTCTCTCTCATTCCCCTCCTTCTCTCTAACTCTCCTCTTTCTCTCTCGTTCCTCTCTTTCTCTATCACTCCCCTCTTCCTCTATCACCCTCCTCTTTCTCTCTTGTTCCCCTCTTTCTCTATCACTCCCCTCTTTCTCTATCACCCTCCTCTTTCTCTCTCGTTCCTCTCTTTTTCTCTCGTTCCTCTCTTTCACTCTCGTTCCCCTCTTTCTCTCTCATTCCTCTCTTTCTCTATCACTCCCCTCCTTCTCTCTCACTCTCCTCTTTCTCTCTCGTTCCTCTCTTTCTCTATCACTCCCCTCTTTCTCTATCACTCTCCTCTTTCTCTCTCGTTCCTCTCTTTCTCTATCACTCCCCTCTTTCTCTATCACCCTCCTCTTTCTCTCTCGTTCCTCTCTTTTTCTCTCGTTCCTGTCTTTCACTCTCGTTCCCCTCTTTCTCTCTCGTTCCTCTCTTTCTCTCTCATTCCCCTCCTTCTCTCTCACTCTCCTCTTTCTCTCTTGTTCCTCTATTTCTCTCTTGTTCCCCTCGTTCTCTCTCGTTCCTCTCTTTCTCTCTCGTTCCTCTCTTTCTCTCTAACTCCCCTGCTTCTCTCTCACTCTCCTCTTTCTCTCTCGTTCCTCTCTTTCTCTCTCGTTCCCCTCTTTCTCTCTCGTTCCCCTCTTTCTCTCTCATTCCCCTCTTTCTCTCTCGTTCCTCTCTTTCTCTATCACTCCCCTCTTTCTCTATCACCCTCCTCTTTCTCTCTCGTTCCCCTCTTTCTCTATCACTCCCCTCTTTCTCTATCACCCTCCTCTTTCTCTCTCGTTCCCCTCTTTCTCTCTCATTCCCCTCCTTCTCTCTCACTCTCCTCTTTCTCTCTAGTTCCTCTCTTTCTCTATCACTCCCCTCTTTCTCTGTCACCCTCCTCTTTCTCTATCACCCTCCTCTTTCTCTCTCGTTCCTCTCTTTTTCTCTCGTTCCTCTCTTTCACTCTCGTTCCCCTCTTTCTCTCTCGTTCCTCTCTTTCTCTATCATTCCCCTCCTTCTCTCTCACTCTCCTCTTTCTCTCTTGTTCCTCTCTTTCTCTCTTGTTCCCCTATTTCTCTCTCGTTCCTCTCTTTCTCTCTCGTTCCTCTCTTTCTCTCTAACTCCCCTCCTTCTCTCTCACTCTCCTCTTTCTCTCTCGTTCCTCTCTTTCTCTCTCGTTCCCCTCTTTCTCTCTCGTTCCCCTCTTTCTCTCTCATTCCCCTCTTTCTCTCTCGTTCCTCTCTTTCTCTATCACTCCCCTCTTTCTCTATCACCCTCCTCTTTCTCTCTCGTTCCTCTCTTTTTCTCTCGTTCCTCTCTTTCACTCTCGTTCCCCTCTTTCTCTCTCGTTCCTCTCTTTCTCTATCACTCCCCTCTTTCTCTATCACCCTCCTCTTTCTCTCTCGTTCCCCTCTTTCTCTCTCATTCCCCTCCTTCTCTCTCACTCTCCTCTTTCTCTCTCATTCCCCTCCTCTCTCACTCTCCTCTTTCTCTCTAGTTCCTCTCTTTCTCTATCACTCCACTCTTTCTCTATCACCCTCCTCTTTCTCTCTCGTTCCCCTCTTTCTCTCTCGTTCCTCTCTTTCTCTCTCGTTCCTCTCTAACTCCCCTCCTTCTCTCTCACTCTCTTCTTTCACTCTCATTCCCCTCTTTCTCACTCATTCCCCTCCTTCTCTCTCACTCTCCTCTTTCTCTCTCGTTCCTCTCTTTTTCTCTCTCGTTCCTCTCTTTCTCTCTCGTTCCTCTCTTTCTCTATCACTCCCCTCTTTCTCTCTCGTTCCCCTCTTTCTCTCTCGTTCCTCTCTTTCTCTATCACTCCCCTCTTTCTCTCTCGTTCCCCTCTTTCTCTCTCTCGTTACTGTCTATCACTCCCATCCTTCTCTCTCGTTCCCCTCTTTCTCTCTCTTTCCTCTCTCTATCACTCCCCTCTTTCTCTCTCGTTCCCATCTTTCTCTCTCGTTCCCCACTTTCTCTTTCGTTCCCCTCTTTCTCTCTCGTTCCTCTCTTTCTCTCTCGTTCCTCTCTTTCTCTCTCGTTCCTCTCTTTCTCTCTCGTTCCTCTCTTTCTCTCTCGTTCCCCTCTTTCTCTCTCGTTCCCCTCTTTCTCTCTCATTCCCCTCTTTCTCTCTCATTCCCCTCTTCTCTCTTGTTCCTCTCTTTCTCTATCACTCCCCTCTTTCTCTCTCACTCCCCTCTTTCTCTCTCGTTCCCCTCTTTCTCTCTCATTCCCCTCTTCTCTCTCGTTCCTCTCTTTCTCTATCGTTCCCCAATTTCTCTCTCGTTCCTCTCAATTCAATTCAATTCAATTCAATAAGCTTTATTGGCATGCCAGGAATAAACAAGTTTTGCCAAAGCAGAATCCCCCTGCAAGCAGACAGGTACAGTGTATAAACAGACACAATGAAAAGACAATTTTCAGTGCAGGTTCATGTGTTTCTCTTAGACTGTGGCAGGCAGTCACATATTCAGCAGCTAGTGCACATGTTATCCCCACCTCTCCTAAAAATATCTGTAGTTTTCCAGTTTCTGAGAGGTGGGTGAAGTCACTGATGTGCCTCGTGAATTTGGGTAAGAATGTGTCCCTGAGCAGCTTGTATTTGGGGCAGTGCAGTAGGAAGGGGAGCTCTGTCTCTATGTGGTCTAACTCACAGCGCTCACACAGTCTCCTCTCTCTGGGGCTCCACGTGGCTCTGTGTCAACCCTTTTCGATTGCTAATGTGTGGTCGCTCAATCTGTATTTGGTCAGTAGTTGTTTTTGTTTTTGGTCTTTAACTCTGACCAGATATTCTGCCAGGGCGTATGGTCTGTTTAAACTCTGGTAGCACTCTAATTTATGCTGTGACTTTACTTGGCTCTCCCAGTGTATCAGGTATTTGTTTTTCAGGGTGGTGGTTATTTTAGATCTCACTGGGGCCTGATTAGAGCAGCTCTTCTGAGGCTCTGTGATGCTGATCTGGTTCTCCTCACAGAGCTTCTTCATCATGTAGTTGATGGTCTTTTTATTTGGGTAGCTCTCCTGGCTCTTTAGGGCCTTGAACTGGTAGGAGTCGGGGTTGCTTTGGTTCAGGTGGCTCCAGTACCTCAAAGCTCTCTTTTGTACAGTGAGCAGTAAGGGAAGACGTCCTAGCTCAGCTCTACAAGCATTGCTTGGAGCATTTCTGTGCAACTGCAAGATGTTTTTGCAGAATTCTAAATGTAAGATTTCTGTTGGACTTTTGTCCCAATTACTATATTCACAATTTAGAGTGGGACCCCAAACTTCACTGCCATACAAAAGGATTGGTTGTATGACTTGGTCAAAGAGTTTGAGCCAGACGGTGATTGATGGTTTTAGGTTATACAGCCGTTTCTTTATTGCATGAATGGCTCTGCTGGCTTTTTGTCTCAGTGCACAGACAGCTGGGTTAAAGCTCCCTGATGCACTGATCATTAGTCCCAGGTAGGTGTAATTTGTTGTGTGCTCTAATGTTTTGCCAGTGAAGGTGAACTGGTATTTATTTCCCTGAATCCTGGCTTTTTTTTGGAAAATCATAATTTTTTGTTTTGTTCATGTTTATGTTTAAAGCCCATGTTTCACAATACTGCTCCAGCAGGTTCAAACTCTGCTGCAGCCCATGCTCTGTGGGAGATAACAGAACCAGATCGTCAGCATAGAGCAAGCATTTAATCTGATTGTCATCCAGAGTTACTCCTGGGACAGAGGACTGCTCCAGCACTGTAGCCAACTCATCCACATAGATGTTAAAGAGAGTTGGGCTCAGGTTACACCCTTGTCTCACTCCCCTGCCCTGTGTGAAAAACTCTGTCCTTTTGTTCTTAATTTTGACACTGCTTTTATTTCCTGAGTACATTGATTTAATAATATCATACACCTTGCCCCCTATGCCACTTTGGAGGAGTCTGAAGAAGAGACCAGGGTGCCAGATTGAGTCAAAGGCTTTTTTAAAGTCGATGAAACAAGCAAACACTTTTCCTTTGCTGGTCTGATTGACGTGCTTGTTAATGATGGCCTGCAGGGTGTAAATGTGGTCTGTAGGGCGGTGCTTTGGTAAGAAGCCTATCTGGCTTTTACTCAGCACGCTGTGTTCTGTCAGAAAGTTCAGTATTCGGGTGTTAATAGTACTGCAGAATACTTTCCCTAAGCTACTGTTTACACAGATACCCCTATAATTATTCGGGTCTAATCTGTCTCCATTTTTATAAATTGGTGTGATGAGCCCTTTGTTCCAGATCTCTGGGAAGCAGCCTGTTCTCAGAATGATGTTAAACAGTTTCACCAGGGCCTCTTTCAGATGGTTGTTGCTGTATTTTAACATCTCATTGCTGATGCTGTCGAGGCCACAGGCTTTCCTGGCTGAGAGGGACTTCAGTTTGTCTGTCACCTCCTGCAGGGTGATTGGGGCATCTAGAGGTGATTGATTATCTTTAATAATTCTTTCCAGGTTTGCTAATTTATCAAGTAATCCATTTTGATTTGGAGTTAGATTATTTTTTGGGATTGGTTTGTAAAGTTTTTCAAAATATTCTTTCCAAATATTTCCATTAAGGATTGCCAGTTCCTTGTTACTGTTACTGGAGTTCAGATTCTTCCAGTTTGACCAGAAAGAATTATTATCGATTGATTGTTCAAGCTGTAATAATTGTTTGCTCACGTAGGCGTGTTTTTTCTTTTTAAGTGTGTGTTTGTAGTGTTTTAAAGTTTGACAGTAATTGAGTCGTAATTCTGTATTTTGTTGATCTCTATGTTTCAGATTAGATAGTTCTCTTAATTTGTTCCTCATTGCTTTACATTCCCTGTCAAACCATTTTTCTGTAGGTTTTGTTTTCTGGATCTTAATAATTGTGTTTGTTTTCCTTATTTCTGATTTGTCTGCTGCTATTAGTAATATTTTGCTGAAGTCTCTCACAGCCAGATTGACTCCATTTGCATCAGTCTGATAGCTTTTATGTAAGAAATGGTTTAACATGTGTTTGATTTCGTCACTGTTGATGATTTCCTGGTATTGTAAATGGCTGGTTTGTTTCCATTTATAGGTGGGTGGGAGTTTGTATAGATGTGTGTGTGTGTTTACACCAATGTTGGGCTGTGCTGACCTTTTTAGATACAGCACTGTCTGGCTGTGGTCTGACAGGGTGGACTGTGGTCTGACTATGAAGCTGTTAATGAGCTGGGGGTCCATGTCAGTGATGAAATAGTCCACCACACTGCAGCCCCGAGAAGAGCTGAAGGTGAACCTTCCTAGAGAGTCTCCTCTAGTCCGGCCGTTTACAATGTACATTCCTACACTTCTGCACATCTGCAGCAGCTGTTTCCCATTCTTATTGACCACACTATCATAGCTGTTTCTGTTTAGTGTGATAGAGTCTTGGTACAAAGGAGAATTTCCAAAGATGTACTTATTTCCCTCTATTGTTATAAAATCATTTTCTCTGCCCGTTCTGGAGTTCAAGTCTCCACAGAGCAGCACATTACCCAGTGTCTGGAAGTGCAGCACCTCTGACTCCAGATTGTGGAAAACCTCCTCATTATAATAAGGGGAGTCGGAGGGCGGGATGTATGCCGCACACAGGTAGAGATCTCTGTGCATTTGGAAAATGCTTCCTTTCACCTTTAACCATAAATGTGAAACTCCTCTTTTTACCGGGCTGATGGAATGAGAAATTTCCCCTTTATACCATACAATTATGCCGCCTGACTCTCTGCCATGCTTGATTTTCGTACTCTTTAGGGAGGGCACTTTGAGCTCCCCATACCCCACGGGACATTGACTAGACACATCTGCACTGAGCCATGTTTCACAAAGAATAATTACATCCATGTCTTTTAAACTATTTACAAAATCAGGGACTGAACTCTTCATTCCAAACACTGAAGAGCACAAGCCCTGAACATTCCAGCTGCTGATTTTGAACGAGATCGTTGCTACTGATAGAACTGTTTATGGTGAAATAAGTTGTGAACACAATTGTTTATGAACCGTTCTAAAGAGTTCTATTATTGTTGTTTGTTTTTATTATTATTACTACTGTTTTTTCTGAGAAGTGTAAATATATACTCTCCAGAGGTTTTCTGATCTTGATATTCAAAGGTTAACGTCAGAAGATGACTGGGAGTTGATGTATTCACACTTGTACATGCTCATACACACACCTTATAGACACATTAGCTAGTCCATTGCTCACCCTTGTTGCAGACTATGCTGTCAGTAATCTGGAGCAGATCATGTGAAGGAGTTGCTTGATGTCACTCAGTTCAGATGTCGTTGAGTCCGCTGGACCTGAAGCTGCTGCTGCTGCGTAGCTCTTCTGGTGGTATCTGGGGGCGGCGCTGGGACTGTTCCTGAGGATTGGAGGTGGGGGGGTCTGGGGGGCCGGGGGGGTGCTGCTCCTGGTGAATCCATGTGCAGACGGTGTGGGTTCTTGGGAGCCTCTCCTTCCGAGCGCTCTGTATCTCTTTGTGTGGCGGGCTAGCATTGGCTCTCTGCTGGTCCTGGCTGGGTCTCGGCCGAGGGTGACGTCCTTGATGGTTTTTGCAAAGATTTTCATCCCTTGTTGGTTGAGGTGGACTTCGTCATACAGGTGTCTGTGCTGGAGGGCGTGGTGATGAGCTACGTGCACACTGGGGAGGCGAGCACAGCTGTTTGAGATCTTCCTGTTAATCTCATCAATACTGTGCTCTGGCACATCTTTTCTCAGCAGCAATGTGGAGAGAATGATTTTGGCCGCAGGGAATCGCTGTGTGGCCAGTTTGACCAGTTGTTCCAGTGATTTGGGCAGATCTTCTGAATGCTGCGGCAGATCATTTGTCCCAGTGTGGATTATGATGTATTTTGGGGCTACAAACTGTGGCTTTGCTATAATCTGAAATGCTCTCTCTGTATTGGGGCATCTGATTTTAGTGATTCGCTTTCCCGGAAACAGCCGCCTTTCGTCAAGGTAGCGCCCGTTGGAGTCTATGAGAATCACCACGTCAGGCTGGGGGTGTTTGTTGCTGGTTTGGGGGTTTGAAGGTTGAGTCTGTTCTTCAGGGGATGGGGTTGGTGCCTCGTGCTCTGCATTGTCTATGTCTGTGTTGGTTGTTGTGTTTCTTCTCTGCTGTTGTGTGGAGTTCACAGAGCTGTTGAGAACGTCCCCTTCTGAGGGTTGGGATTGCGACTTCCCCTTTTGTGTCTCTACAGCAGCCAATGCTGTCTCTGCCTTTTCAATCTGAGGCTGAATCGGACTCTCACTCCTGGTTGGTGCTGTCGTGCTGCGTATATCTGTTTGTGCCAGCGTGTCTTTCAGACTCTGCAGTTCTCTGTGGAGGCTCCTTGTCTCACTGATCTGTGCCTTCTTCTGGAGCTCCTCTCTGCCCTTCTTCATGTCGCTCTTCAGACGATCGTTCTCTAACTGCAGCTCACTCGCTTGTGCTTTCAGTTCAGCCACCACTACCTTATGTTCATTTTTTATTTTATTGATTTCGTCTTTTAGCTGTTCTATACTTTCTCCTTGATTTAGTTTGGCTGTGACTGATTCTCTGAATTCAGTAAACTCCCTCTCCAGGTCTGACAGGCAGTCTTTGATGGCTTTCACAGGGCTGAGCATCTTTGGTGACAGACTGGGGGTGAGCTGGGCAGTGTTCCTGGCAGGCTCTGTGCTGGGTGTGGCGTCTGCAGCACTACAGTCCGCACCCTGTCTGCCCTGCTGTGTGCAGTCAGTGCGCAGCTTCTCCTTGTCAGCCTGTTGCTTCACTGTCAGGAAAGACTCTTCAAAAGTGTCTAGGCTCGCCTCGCAGCCTTGTATCAGCACAGTGCCATTGTGATAGATATTGCATGTAAACACAGTGATGTCAGGGTCTGTGTCTTCGGTTATCACTAATTGTCTGCCATTGCAGATGCCTTTTCTTTTAAAGTGTCTGAATGTGTTACACAGAGCATTGAACCAGGCGGCTGGCTGCTCTGTGAAGAACACCAGGTTTGTTTTGGTCCTGGTCTCTCCAGATAGGGAGAAGTCTGCCATTAGTGTCTCTGGGCTGTCATTTTTAAAGGTCTTCCTAGCCTGTCCAGTCCTCAGCTCTGCTGGGTATCGTATTTCAAAGCTCTCTGGACCCCCCTTTGCTAGTGGCAGTTGGTTTGCAATCTTCGATGTCACAGTTTCTGCAGCCAGACTGCAGGGATCGGGGGTTTCCCTCCTTTTCAAACTGCCATCTTCCATCTCAGGCTTCATTCTTATACAAGATGTATTTGTTGTGTTTTTATTTTATTTTTTAGTATTTAATAAGTATTTAATAAAGTCAGTTTCCTTGACCCTTACTGTAGAGTAGCTGTAGAAAGCAGGCTCACCTCAGTCACGGTTCAGACCGCTATCCTCCTGCTTCAGTATTTCATTGGGTGCTGATTTGTTTTCTTTCTCTTGTACACGGCACTCTTTTCCTTCTGTTGTCTTATTTGTGACGTCTTCTTAGTTAAAAGTAGTGAAATATTCTTCTTTAGATTTTTATGTATAAACCATTATATTATTACTCAATTTTTTCTCTCTTGTTCCCCTCTTTCTCTCTCGTTCCTCTCGTTCTCTATCACTCCCCTCTTTCTCTCTCGTTCCTCTCTTTCTCTCTCGTTCCGCTCTTTCTCTCTCGTTCCCCTCTTTCTCTCTCGTTCTCTCTCGTTCCACTCTTTCCCTCTCGTTCCCCTCTTTCTCTCTCGTTCCCCTCTTTCTCTCTCATTCCCCTCTTTCTCTCTCGTTCCCCTCTCTCTCGTTCCGCTCTTTCTCTCTTGTTCCCCTCTTTCTCTCTCGTTCCCCTCATTCTCTATCACTCCATTTTTTCTCTCTCGTTCCGCTCTTTCCCCCTCTTTCTCTCTCATTCCCCTCTTTCTCTCTCGTTCCCCTCTCTCTCGTTCCGCTCTTTCTCTCTTGTTCCCCTCTTTCTCTCTCGTTCCCCTCTTTCTCGTTCCCCTCTTTCTCTATCACTCCATTTTTTCTCTCTCGTTCCCCTCTTTCTCTCTCGTTCCTTTCTTTCTCTCTCGTTCCCGTCATAATAAGTAGTTATAGAATCATCTCTGCTCTTGCTCTTCTCTTGCTAACTCTCTCTCTCCCTCTCTCTTCACTCTCGTTCCCTTCTTTCTCTCTCGTTCCTCTCTTTTTCTCTCGTTCCCCTCTTTCTCTCTCATTCCCCTTTCTCTCTCGTTCCCCTCTCTCTCGTTCCGCTCTTTCTCTCTTCTTCCCCTCTTTCTCTCTCGTTCCCCTCTTTCTCTCTCGTTCCCCTCTTTCTCTATCACTCCATTTTTTCTCTCTCGTTCCCCTCTTTCTCTCTCGTTCCTTTCTTTCTCTCTCGTTCCCGTCTTAATAAGTAGTTATAGAATCATCTCTGCTCTTGCTCTTCTCTTGCTAACTCTCTCTCTCCCTCTCTCTTCACTCTCGTTCCCTTCTTTCTCTCTCGTTCCTCTCTTTTTCTCTCGTTCCCCTCTTTCTCGATCACTCCTGTCTTTCTCTCTCGTTCCTCTCTTTCTCTCTCATTCCCCTCTTTCTCTCTCGTTCCCTTCTTTCTCTCTCGTTCCTCTCTTTTTCTATCACTCCCCTCTTTCTCTCTCATTCCTCTCTTTCTCTCCCATTCCTTTCTTTCTCTCTCGTTCCCCTCTTTCTCTATCACTCCCCTCTTTCTCTCTCATTCCTCTCTTTCTCTCTCGTTCCTCTCTTTCTCTCTCGTTCCCCTCTTTCTCTCTCGTTCCCCTCTTTCTTTCTCGTTCCCCTCTTTCTCTCTCGTTCCCCTCTTTCACTCTCGTTCCCCTCTTTCTCTCTCGTTCCTCTCTTTTTCTCTCGTTCCCCTCTTTCTCGATCACTCCCCTCTTTCTCTCTCATTCCCCACTTTCTCTCTCGTTCCTCTTTCTCTCTCGTTCCCCTCTCTCTCGTTCCGCTCTTTCTCTCTTGTTCCCCTCTTTCTCTCTCGTTCCCCTCTTTCTCGTTCCCCTCTTTCTCTATCACTCCATTTTTTCTCTCTCGTTCCCCTCTTTCTCTCTCGTTCCTTTCTTTCTCTCTCGTTCCCGTCTTAATAAGTAGTTATAGAATCATCTCTGCTCTTGCTCTTCTCTTGCTAACTCTCTCTCTCCCTCTCTCTTCACTCTCGTTCCCTTCTTTCTCTCTCGTTCCTCTCTTTTTCTCTCGTTCCCCTCTTTCTCTCTCATTCCCCTCTTTCTCTCTCGTTCCCCTCTCTCTCGTTCCGCTCTTTCTCTCTTCTTCCCCTCTTTCTCTCTCGTTCCCCTCTTTCTCTCTCGTTCCCCTCTTTCTCTATCACTCCATTTTTTCTCTTTCGTTCCCCTCTTTCTCTCTCGTTCCTTTCTTTCTCTCTCGTTCCCGTCTTAATAAGTAGTTATAGAATCATCTCTGCTCTTGCTCTTCTCTTGCTAACTCTCTCTCTCCCTCTCTCTTCACTCTCGTTCCCTTCTTTCTCTCTCGTTCCTCTCTTTTTCTCTCGTTCCCCTCTTTCTCGATCACTCCTGTCTTTCTCTCTCGTTCCTCTCTTTCTCTCTCATTCCCCTCTTTCTCTCTCGTTCCCTTCTTTCTCTCTCGTTCCTCTCTTTTTCTATCACTCCCCTCTTTCTCTCTCATTCCTCTCTTTCTCTCCCATTCCTTTCTTTCTCTCTCGTTCCCCTCTTTCTCTATCACTCCCCTCTTTCTCTCTCATTCCTCTCTTTCTCTCTCGTTCCTCTCTTTCTCTCTCGTTCCCCTCTTTCTCTCTCGTTCCCCTCTTTCTTTCTCGTTCCCCTCTTTCTCTCTCGTTCCCCTCTTTCACTCTCGTTCCCCTCTTTCTCTCTCGTTCCTCTCTTTTTCTCTCGTTCCCCTCTTTCTCGATCACTCCCCTCTTTCTCTCTCATTCCCCACTTTCTCTCTCGTTCCTCTCTTTCTCTCTCATTCCTCTCTTTCTCTCTCGTTCCTCTCTTTCTCTCTCATTCCTCACTTTCTCTATCACTCCCCTCTTTCTCTCTCGTTCCTCTTTCTCTCTCATTCCCCTCTTTCTCTCTCATTCCCCTCTTTCTCTCTCGTTCCTCTCTTTTTCTCTCGTTCCCCTCTTTCTCAATCACTCCCCTCTTTCTCTCTCATTCCCCTCTCTCTCTCGTTCCTCTCTTTCTCTCTCGTTCCCCTCTTTCTCTCTCGTCCCCCTCTTTCTCTCTCGTTCCTCTCTTTTTCTCTCGTTCCCCTCTTTCTCAATCACTCCCCTCTTTCTCTCTCATTCCCCTCTTTCTCTCTCGTTCCTCTCTTTCTCTCTCGTTCCCCTCTTTCTCTCTCGTCCCCCTCTTTCTCTCTCATTCCTCTCTTTCTCTACCACTCCCCTCTTTCTCTCTCGTTCCTCTCTTTCTCTCTCATTCCCCTCTTTCTCTCTCGTTCCTCTCTTTTTCTCTCGTTCCCCTCTTTCTCGATCACTCCCCTCTTTCTCTCTCGTTCCCCTCTTTCTCTCTCGTTCCCCTCTTTCTCTCTCGTTCCTCTCTTTCTCTCTCATTCCCCTCTTTCTCTCTCGTTCCTCTCTTTCTCTCTCGTCCCCCTCTTTCTCTCTCGTCCCCCTCTTTCTCTCTCATTCCTCTCTTTCTCTACCACTCCCCTCTTTCTCTCTCGTTCCTCTCTTTCTCTCTCATTCCCCTCTTTCTCTCTCGTTCCTCTCTTTTTCTCTCGTTCCCCTCTTTCTCGATCACTCCCCTCTTTCTCTCTCATTCCCCTCTTTCTCTCTCGTTCCTCTCTTTCTCTCTCGTTCCCCTCTTTCTCTCTCGTTCCTCTCTTTCTCTCTCGTCCCACTCTTTCTCTCTCGTTCCCCTCTTTCTCTCTCATTCCTCTCTTTCTCTCTCATTCCTCTCTTTCTCTATCACTCCTGTCTTTCTCTCTCGTTCCCCTCTTTCTCTCTCATTCCTCTCTTTCTCTCTCATTCCCCTCTTTCTCTCTCGTTCCTCTCTTTTTCTCTCGTTCCCCTCTTTCTCTCTCGTTCCTTTCTTTTTCTCTCGTTCCCCTCTTTCTCTCTCGTTCCTCTCTTTTTCTCTCGTTCCCCTCTTTCTCGATCACTCCCCTCTTTCTCTCTCATTCCCCTCTCTCTCTCGTTCCTCTCTTTCTCTCTCATTCCCCTCTTTCTCTCTCGTCCCCCTCTATCTCTCTCGTTCCTCTCTTTCTCTCTCATTCCCCTCTTTCTCTCTCGTTCCTCTCTTTTTCTCTCGTTCCCCTCTTTCTCGATCACTCCCCTCTTTCTCTCTCATTCCCCTCTTTCTCTCTCGTTCCTCTCTTTCTCTCTCGTTCCCCTCTTTCTCTCTCGTTCCTCTCTTTCTCTCTCGTCCCACTCTTTCTCTCTCGTTCCCCTCTTTCTCTCTCATTCCTCTCTTTCTCTCTCATTCCTCTCTTTCTCTATCACTCCTGTCTTTCTCTCTCGTTCCCCTCTTTCTCTCTCATTCCTCTCTTTCTCTCTCATTCCCCTCTTTCTCTCTCGTTCCTCTCTTTTTCTCTCGTTCCCCTCTTTCTCTCTCGTTCCTCTCTTTTTCTCTCGTTCCCCTCTTTCTCTCTCGTTCCTCTCTTTTTCTCTCGTTCCCCTCTTTCTCGATCACTCCCCTCTTTCTCTCTCATTCCCCTCTCTCTCTCGTTCCTCTCTTTCTCTCTCATTCCCCTCTTTCTCTCTCGTCCCCCTCTATCTCTCTCGTTCCTCTCTTTCTCTATCACTCCCCTCTTTCTCTCTCATTCCTCTCTTTCTCTATCACTCCTCTCTTTCTCTCTCGTTCCTCTCTTTCTCTATCATTCCCCTCTTTCTCTCTCGTTCCTCTCTTTCTCTCTCGTTCCTCTCTTTCTCTCTCATTCCTCTCTTTCTCTATCACTCCCCTCTTTCTCTCTCGTTCCCCTCTTTCTCTATCATTCCCCACTTTCTCTCTCGTTCCCCTCTTTCTCTCTCGTTCCCCTCTTAATCTATCACTCCCCTCTTTCTCTCTCGTTCCCCTCTTTCTCTCTCGTCCTCTCTTTCTCTCTCGTTCCCCTCTTTCTCTCTCATTCCTCTCTTTCTCTCTCATTCCTCTCTTTCTCTATCACTCCTGTCTTTCTCTCTCGTTCCCCTCTTTCTCTCTCATTCCTCTCTTTCTCTCTCATTCCCCTCTTTCTCTCTCGTTCCTCTATTTTTCTATCACTCCCCTCTTTCTCTCTCATTCCTCTCTTTCTCTCTCATTCCTCTCTTTCTCTCTCGTTCCCCTCTTTCTTTCTCGTTCCCCTCTTTCACTCTCATTCCTCTCTTTCTCTCTCGTTCCTCTATTTCTCTCTCATTCCTCTTTCTCTCTCGTTCCTCTCTTTCTCTCTCGTTCCCCTCTTTCTCTATCACTCCTCTCTTTCTCTATCACTCCTCTCTTTCTCTCTCGTTCCCCTCTTTCTCGATCACTCCTCTCTTTCTCTCTCTTTCCTCTCTTTCTCTCTCGTTCCCCTCTTTCTCTCTCATTCCCCTCTTTCTCTCTCGTTCCTCTCTTTCTCTCTCGTTCCTCTCTTTCTCTCTCGTTCCCCTCTTTCTCTCTCATTCCCCTCTTTCTCTCTCATTCCTCTCTTTCTCTCTCATTCCTCTCTTTCTCTCTCGTTCCCCTCTTTCTCTATCGTTCCCCTCTTTCTCTCTCGTTCCTCTCTTTCTCTCTCGTTCCCCTCTTTCTCGATCACTCCTGTCTTTCTCTCTCGTTCCTCTCTTTCTCTCTCGTTCCCTTCTTTCTCTCTCGTTCCTCTCTTTTTCTATCACTCCCCTCTTTCTCTCTCATTCCTCTCTTTCTCTCCCATTCCTCTCTTTCTCTCTCGTTCCCCTCTTTCTCTATCACTCCCCTCTTTCTCTCTCATTCCTCTCTTTCTCTCTCGTTCCTCTCTTTCTCTCTCGTTCCCCTCTTTCTTTCTCGTTCCCCTCTTTCTCTCTCGTTCCCCTCTTTCACTCTCGTTCCCCTCTTTCTCTCTCGTTCCTCTCTTTTTCTCTCGTTCCCCTCTTTCTCGATCACTCCCCTCTTTCTCTCTCGTTCCCCTCTTTCTCTCTCGTTCCTCTCTTTCTCTCTCGTTCCTCTCTTTCTCTCTCATTCCTCACTTTCTCTATCACTCCCCTCTTTCTCTCTCGTTCCTCTCTTTCTCTCTCGTTCCTCTCTTTCTCTCTCATTCCCCTCTTTCTCTCTCGTTCCTCTCTTTTTCTCTCGTTCCCCTCTTTCTCGATCACTCCCCTCTTTCTCTCTCATTCCCCTCTTTCTCTCTCGTTCCTCTCTTTCTCTCTCGTTCCCCTCTTTCTCTCTCGTCCCCCTCTTTCTCTCTCGTCCCCCTCTTTCTCTCTCATTCCTCTCTTTCTCTACCACTCCCCTCTTTCTCTCTCGTTCCTCTCTTTCTCTCTCATTCCCCTCTTTCTCTCTCGTTCCTCTCTTTTTCTCTCGTTCCCCTCTTTCTCTCTCGTTCCTCTCTTTTTCTCTCGTTCCCCTCTTTCTCGATCACTCCCCTCTTTCTCTCTCATTCCCCTCTTTCTCTCTCGTTCCTCTCTTTCTCTCTCATTCCCCTCTTTATCTCTCGTCCCCCTCTTTCTCTCTCATTCCTCTCTTTCTCTATCACTCCCCTCTTTCTCTCTCATTCCCCTCTTTCTCTCTCATCCCCCTCTTTCTCTCTCGTTCCCCTTTTTCTCTCTCGTTCCCCTCTTTCTCTCTCTTTCACTCTCGTTCCTCTCTTTCTCTCTCACTCCTGTCTTTCTCTCTCGTTCCCCTCTTTCACTCTCATTCCCCTCTTTCTCTCTCGTTCCCCTCTTTCTCTCTCGTTCCTCTCTTTCTCTCTCGTTCCTCTCTTTCTCTCTCGTTCCCCTCTTCCTCTATCACTCCTCTCTTTCTCTCTCGTTCCCCTCGTTCTCGATCACTCCTCTCTTTCTCTCTCGTTCCTCTCTTTCTCTCTCGTTCCTCTCTTTCTCTCTCGTTCCTCTCTTTCTCTCTCGTTCCCCTCTTTCTCTCTCATTCCCCTCTTTCTCTCTCATTCCTCTCTTTCTCTCTCGTTCCCCTCTTTCTCTCTCGTTCCTCTCTTTCTCTCTCGTTCCCCTCTTTCTCTCTCGCCCCCCTCTTTCTCAATCACTCCCCTCTTTCTCTCTCGTTCCCCTCTTTCTCGATCACTCCTGTCTTTCTCTCTCGTTCCTCTCTTTCTCTCTCATTCCCCTCTTTCTCTCTCGTTCCTCTCTTTCTCTCTCGTTCCTCTCTTTCTCTCTCGTTCCCCTCTTTCTCGATCACTCCTGTCTTTCTCTCTCGTTCCTCTCTTTCTCTCTCATTCCCCTCTTTCTCTCTCGTTCCCCTCTTTCTCGATCACTCCTGTCTTTCTCTCTCGTCCCCCTCTTTCTCTCTCATTCCTCTCTTTCTCTACCACTCCCCTCTTTCTCTCTCGTTCCTCTCTTTCTCTCTCATTCCCCTCTTTCTCTCTCGTTCCTCTCTTTTTCTCTCGTTCCCCTCTTTCTCTCTCGTTCCTCTCTTTTTCTCTCGTTCCCCTCTTTCTCGATCACTCCCCTCTTTCTCTCTCATTCCCCTCTTTCTCTCTCGTTCCTCTCTTTCTCTCTCATTCCCCTCTTTATCTCTCGTCCCCCTCTTTCTCTCTCATTCCTCTCTTTCTCTATCACTCCCCTCTTTCTCTCTCATTCCCCTCTTTCTCTCTCATCCCCCTCTTTCTCTCTCGTTCCCCTTTTTCTCTCTCGTTCCCCTCTTTCTCTCTCTTTCACTCTCGTTCCTCTCTTTCTCTCTCACTCCTGTCTTTCTCTCTCGTTCCCCTCTTTCACTCTCATTCCCCTCTTTCTCTCTCGTTCCCCTCTTTCTCTCTCGTTCCTCTCTTTCTCTATCGTTCCTCTCTTTCTCTCTCGTTCCCCTCTTCCTCTATCACTCCTCTCTTTCTCTCTCGTTCCCCTCGTTCTCGATCACTCCTCTCTTTCTCTCTCGTTCCTCTCTTTCTCTCTCGTTCCTCTCTTTCTCTCTCGTTCCCCTCTTTCTCTCTCATTCCCCTCTTTCTCTCTCATTCCTCTCTTTCTCTCTCGTTCCCCTCTTTCTCTCTCGTTCCTCTCTTTCTCTCTCGTTCCCCTCTTTCTCTCTCGTCCCCCTCTTTCTCAATCACTCCCCTCTTTCTCTCTCGTTCCCCTCTTTCTCGATCACTCCTGTCTTTCTCTCTCGTTCCTCTCTTTCTCTATCATTCCCCTCTTTCTCTCTCGTTCCTCTCTTTCTCTCTCGTTCCCCTCTTTCTCGATCACTCCTGTCTTTCTCTCTCGTTCCTCTCTTTCTCTCTCATTCCCCTCTTTCTCTCTCGTTCCCCTCTTTCTCTCTTGTCCTCTCTTTCTCTCTCGTTCCCCTCTTTCTCTCTCATTCCTCTCTTTCTCTCTCATTCCTCTCTTTCTCTATCACTCCTGTCTTTCTCTCTCGTTCCCCTCTTTCTCTCTCATTCCTCTCTTTCTCTCTCATTCCCCTCTTTCTCTCTCGTTCCTCTCTTTTTCTATCACTCCCCTCTTTCTCTCTCATTCCTCTCTTTCTCTCTCGTTCCCCTCTTTCTCGATCACTCCTGTCTTTCTCTCTCGTTCCTCTCTTTCTCTCTCATTCCCCTCTTTCTCTCTCGTTCCTCTCTATCTCTCGCATTCTTCTCTTTCTCTCTCGTTCCCCTCTTTCTCGATCACTCCTGTCTTTCTCTCTCGTTCCTCTCTTTCTCTCTCATTCCCCTCTTTCTCTCTCGTTCCCCTCTTTCTCTCTCGTCCTCTCTTTCTCTCTCGTTCCCCTCTTTCTCTCTCATTCCTCTCTTTCTCTATCACTCCTGTCTTTCTCTCTCGTTCCCCTCTTTCTCTCTCGTTCCTCTCTTTTCTATCACTCCCCACTTTCTCTCTCATTCCCCTCTTTCTCTCTCGTTCCCCTCTTTCTCTCTCGTTCCTCTCTTTTTCTATCACTCCCCTCTTTCTCTCTCATTCCTCTCTTTCTCTCTCACTCCTCTCTTTCTCTCTCGTTCCCCTCTTTCTCTCTCGTTCCCCTCTCTCTATCACTCCCCTCTTTATCTCTCGTTCCTCTCTGTCTCGTTCCCCTCTTTCTCTCTCGTTCCTCTCTTTCTCTCTCGTTCCCCTCTTTCACTCTCGTTCGCCTTTTTCTCTCTCATTCCCATCTTTCTCTCTCGTTCCCCTCTTTCTCTCTCGTTCCCCTCTTTCTCTCTCGTTCCTCTCTTTCTCGATCACTCCCCTCTTTCTCTCTCGTTCCTCTCTTTTTTTCTCATTCCTCTCTTTTCTCTCATTCCTCTCTGTTTCTCTCGTTCCCCTCTTTCTCGATCACTCCTCTCTTTCTCTCTCATTCCCCTGTATCTCTCTCGTTCCTCTCTTTCTCTCTCGATCCCCTTTTTCTTTCTCGTCCCCCTCTTTCTCTCTCATTCCCCTCTTTCTCTATCACTCCCCTCTTTCACTCTCATTCCCCTCTTTCTCTCTCATTCCCCTCTTTCTCTCCCGTTCCCGTCTCTCCCTATCACTCCCCTCTTTCTCTCTCGTTCCCCTCTTTCTCTCTCGTTCCCCTCTTTCTCGATCACTCCTCTCTTTCTCTCTCGTTCCCCTCTTTCTCTCTCGTCCCCCTCTTTCTCTCTCATTCCTCTCTTTCTCTATCACTCCCCTCTTTCACTCTCGTTCCCCTCTTTCTCTCTCGTTCCTCTGTTTCTCTCGTTTCTCTCTCGTTCCTCTCTTTCTCTCTCGTTCCTCTCTTTCTCTCTCGTTCCTCTCTTTCTCTCTCGTTCCCCTCTTTCTCTCTCATTCCCCTCTTTCTCTCTCATTCCTCTCTTTCTCTCTCGTTCCCCTCTTTCTCTCTCGTCCCCCTCTTTCTCTCTCATTCCTCTCTTTCTCTATCACTCCCCTCTTTCACTCTCATTCCCCTCTTTCACTCTCGTTCCTCTGTTTCTCTCGTTTCTCTCTCGTTCCTCTCTTTCTCTCTCGTTCCCCTCTTTCTCTCTCGTTCCCCTCTTTCTCGATCACTCCTCTCTTTCTCTCTCGTTCCTCTCTTTCTCTCTCGTTCCCCTCTTTCTCTCTCGTTCCCCTCTTTCTCGATCACTCCTCTCTTTCTCTCTCATTCCTCTCTTTCTCTCTCATTCCCCTCTTTCTCTCTCGTTCCTCTCTTTTTCTATCACTCCCCTCTTTCTCTCTCATTCCTCTCTTTCTCTCTCATTCCTCTCTTTCTCTCTCGTTCCCCTCTTTCTCTCTCATTCCTCTCTTTCTCTCTCGTTCCACTCTTTCTCTCTCGTTCCCCTCTTTCTCTCTCGTTCCCCTCTTTCTCTATCACTCCCCACTTTCTCTCTCATTCCCCTCTTTCTCTCTCGTTCCCCTCTTTCTCTCTCGTTCCTCTCTTTTTCTAAGTCTCCCCTCTTTCTCTCTCTTTCCTCTCTTTCTCTCTCATTCCTCTCTCTCTCTCTCGTTCCCCTCTTTCTCTCTCGTCCCCCTCTTTCTCTCTCATTCCTCTCTTTCTCTATCACTCCCCTCTTTCACTCTCATTCCCCTCTTTCTCTCTCGTTCCTCTGTTTCTCTCGTTTCTCTCTCGTTCCTCTCTTTCTCTCTCGTTCCTCTCTTTCTCTCTCGTTCCCCTCTTTCTCTCTCGTTCCCCTCTTTCTCGATCACTCCTCTCTTTCTCTCTCATTCCTCTCTTTCTCTCTCATTCCCCTCTTTCTCTCTCGTTCCTCTCTTTTTCTATCACTCCCCTCTTTCTCTCTCATTCCTCTCTTTCTCTCTCATTCCTCTCTTTCTCTCTCGTTCCCCTCTTTCTCTCTCATTCCTCTCTTTCTC